>NC_061091.1:74153610-74156110 GCF_015104395.2 Macrobrachium nipponense | reverse complement strand
TATATATATATATATATATATATATTTATATATATATATATATATATATATATATATAAAGAAGCTCATAAAACGCCAAAATAAAGAGAGAAAAACACTATATTTCTAGAGACTGCTGTCTCCCTCTTCAGGTAGATGAATGAGAAGAAAAGTTACAGAAAAGGTGGTATTTATACAAGAGGTCCATCCACAGGTAGCCAATTTAGGTCACTCCCGCTGATAATATCTTATATATATATATATATATATATATATATATTGCTATATATATTTATGATTATAGAGAGAGAGAGAGAGAGAGAGAGAGAGAGAGAGAGAATTTTGTAACTGAAAGCGTCGAGCTCAGGGAATAAATTCACGTCGATAGGCGACAAAAAATTTCTTTGAATATATACCATTCGCCCCAAAACCTTAGAGGGCCAATTGTATTTACAAGCTGCCTTGTGCAGACATTCGTCTTTCTGTGCCCCTAATTAGATGACAAAATCTACAATGCATGCGATTTGATGACGACATCGCGAGAGTTATTTTTTCGAAAAGGTAAGTCGGTGTGACCTCCAGCTATAGTGTAAAAGAGCTGGTTTCTTGAGAGAGAGAGAGTGACATCTATTTGTCAAGGCTTGTGTGTAGATCATGTGGCAAGAAGCGCAAACACAATGACGAAGGCGTGGACGAGCTCACTCTCTCTCTCTCTCTCTCTCAGAGCTAGAAGTGTATATATGCAACTCAGTCGTGTGCTGCTGTCTCCCCACACACGATTCGGACCAAACCCACTCACTGAATACTGGGTCCCGTGACTTCCTACACTAACACCTCTCTCTCTCTCTCTCTCTCTCTCTCTCTCTCTCTCTCTCTCTCTCTCTCTCTCCGTCTTACTTTTCTCCTTTTCTATTCCTTTCTCTCTTAGGAGAATTCCTCTCGTCTCTATGTTCCACAGAGGGGTTTTAGAATTTTTGTATTCTCTCTCTCTCTCTCACTCTTATCAGTCATTCGTTTATATTCTCTTCACTCTCCCGACCAGTAAAAACTCGAGAGAGAGAGAGAGAGAGAGAGAGAGAGAGAGAGAGAGAGAGAGAGAGAGACTCGAGGGCATCCACAAAAATCCAGGAAACACAAAAACGTTTTGGAAATGTATTCAAATTGGGAACAAAACCTGAAAAAAATACACTTCTGATAAGAAAACAAAAGGCAAAACAATCCCGTCAAAAACAAGTGTGTATGTAAAGTCAACACACTATTCAGTTCTTTCTTTCCTTTTCACAATTAAAGAAAAATGTAAAAAAAAATATATAACATTTTAAGGCCTATATACATGACGTGATCCGCAGGGTAGTTTTAAAGTATACATGAACACTTCAGCTGTCACGTTCATTGTGGAACACAGCTCGCAAACCAACATCAAAGTGTAAAATGAAATAAAACCAATTTAAATTCAATTTCGATTACGTCACTGAACGTGGCAACATCTAGACCAGCGGGAACTCAGGAGATTAGTCCCCACCAATTCTAAACTTGAAGCAAAACGGAAAGAGCGCCTGCCCTGGGCCACTGAAGGCAAAACCTGGCACACTCGATCAAGCAAGCACAAACACACACAGGCAGAGAGTGCCACCCTCGAGGGAATTGGGGAAAAAAAAAAACATTAAGCTTTGCCAAGATCTCTCGAGTGAGAGTGGTGGCACCACCCACACATCTAGTGCTTTATGCCTCATACGTCACTCGAGCGTTAATCTAGTGGGGAAATGCAAAAACATGACCCATTGACGGTCTCTCTCTCTCTCTCTCTCTCTCTCTCTCTCTCTCTCTCTCTCTCTCTCAACTTGAAGATGTGTAAGTGGGAAACCCATTTCCTCTCGGTTCAAGGAGCGGACACACACACACACACAGAGGGAGAGAGAGAGAGAGATTGTACAAGATATTCACCTAGTACCCAGAAGCTTCTGAATGTCTAAGAAGAATCTTTCCCTCCTGTAGAAGAGAGAGAGAGAGAGAGAGAGAGAGAGAGAGAGAGAGAGAGAGAGAGAGGGGGAGGGGAGGGGGAGGGGGAGGGAGGGGGAGGGGGAGGGAGAAGAAGGGCTGTAGAAATCGCCGTCTGGTGTCCCATGACTTCCCGCTGCCAACCTGGGGCCTGGTCAACTTGGGGTGATGATGTAGGATCACGTAGCGCAGACGTAACTGTCGCCACTTGGCACTTATTTTTGTACACTTGACACTTCGCAATTTTTTTTTTAACATTTGACACTCGACACTTTTTTTTTCACCACCTGACACTTGAAATGGGGGGGGGGGGGGGGGGGGGGGGGGGGCGGGGGGGACTCACGTTTGTGTCTCTATCTCGTGGAAGATCGAAAGATACTTTGTAAAACTGAAATGTCTTTATCCTTCGAGGGTCAACAACCAAACAAAATTTCTCTGTAGGCATAAAAGAGCAGTCACATATTGCCAAGATGCAACTAGAGAGAGAGAGAGAGAGAGAGTGGGAGGGAGCCGGAGAGAGAGG
>NC_061091.1:74128610-74148610 GCF_015104395.2 Macrobrachium nipponense | reverse complement strand
TCATTTTTTCGAAGAACCACGCCCATACCGTTCCAACCTCGTCTCGTTGGGAATCAATGTCAGGAAATGAGAGAGAGAGGAGAGAGAGAGAGAGAGAGAGAGAGAGAGAGAGAGAGAGAGAGAGAGAAAGTTATTCATTTCCTTATCTTCCCTCAGGCCTCTCTCTCAAACAATGTGCCGAGTTATATGCTAGCCCAATTTTCAAGGTTTCCAAGATCTTTTTTCTTTTTTTTCAGGTTAAGGAAAAATCTCATTACACTAATATATATACTATATATATATATATATATATATATATATATATATATATATATTGCATTAAATTCCTCTTTCGACGAATTTAAAATTGCAAAATTCCCTTGCCTAGAGTCTAACAGGTCCAATTTCTGGTTTCCATAACCTAGGATGCTACAAGATAAAAATGAAAGGCAGCCGGCATCTATCATCCATTAACCCGGTATGTGTCCGCCTACGTCTAAAACGAAAAGGAGAGAAAACCGCCGTCACTATTTAGGCGGAATCAACCCAATTATGAAGGGCAAACACGCCCGCAATGATCAATCGGAGCTCCTTGGCGAGTTTAAACTCAAAGGGCTAGAACAAACATGATAATAGCGGCGCAAAACAGTCGTTAAGATTGTGTACTTTGCGCGGCACACACTGTAGAAGGCTTCTATGCTTGCTGAAACTGCTTTCTGCCTTGAATTAACATTCTGCTACGTTCGTGGGGGTAGGTTTGTTTTCCTATAACGGACCACCAACGGATGGGGTCTCTTTTGTCAAGTTGGTGCTAGTTTGGCTTGTTATCTAAACGTCACCTCCGAGGCGCTGGTACTACACATGGCGGAAGTTCAATGGGTCGCCGTGTTTAAGTACTAACTACTCGCGGTAATATATTACAGTATCATATGCTACACCCATTTCCGTGTGAGGTCTAGAACTATATTATTGATAAACGCTCTCTTTGAGGGGCTAGTACTAAACACGGCGTCCCACTGAGCTTCCACCATGTTTAGTACTAGCACCTAAGAGGTGACTCGTAGATAACAAGCTTAATTAGCACCGTCAAGTTTATCAGTTGTACTTAAAACAGACATCTTTCACAACTCATCCCCTTTCCTGCCTTTCTGAAGACTAATAATAATAATGAAAGGACAAAACTAGTCACGTTTGATATAATAATCACAATAGCACAAAACCTTCAGGGAAAATGGCATTCAACAATAAGCGTTTGTCTGACGACGTCCAAACCGAAACTGATTTTCGTCCCCGACTCAAATTGCCGGAAGCGGCATCGAAGCCAATTAGCATTTAAGCCGCGAGAGAGAGAGAGAGAGAGAGAGAGAGAGAGTTTCTCAGACAACAATCCTTTGGTTCGTATTTACGGACAGTTTCAGAATAGGTCAGTGGACCAGATAAAGTTCCAGTATTCGTAATGCACGTAAAAGGCGCCTTTTAACAGCTAGACGTAGTAGTAGTCGTCGCCGTTTTTATTCCACTTTCTCCAAAAGCACGGGGTCGGACGGGCGGCCTTTGACCGCTGTGGTATTTACGGTCAAACAACTTGAGAGTTCCGTGGATATCAAGCCATATCGATTATATGCTGGAACTGATTTTGATTGAGTGCTACACTGAACTGTTTTATGAATCCCTTGCCTTTTCCCCGATCCGTTTACTATTATTTTAATAATAATCCGTGGAAGATGTCTATGAGAGAGAGAGAGAGAGAGAGAGAGAGAGAGAGAGAGAGAGAGAGAGAGAGAGAGAGCATTATTTGCAGTAACCTGAATAATGATGGAAGCAAACAAGAGTAACGAGATATTACGCATTATTTTCAGTAACGAACAATGTTGGATGCGCAAAAAGCAATAAAAGATGTTACTCCATCTGAGAGAGAGAGAGAGAGAGAGAGAGAGAGAGAGAGAGAGAGAGAGCCGAACCCTCCGTATATATTTATTTTGGGATCCCTTTTCAAACATTCCCAGCCCAACGGAAGAGCCGAATCCTGCCCCGCCCACGACTGAGGGCAACCGCCAAAACGCAAGTCTGTGACAATGTCTGCTGAGATGGTTAAAACAGAAGAAAGCTGTTACAACTCGTCACCGCCCTATTTAAGGGGAAAAATGGCAAATCAAGCTGTTTCAGAAGCGACTAAAATAGCGACAGATAGGCCTACAAATGGCTGTTGCGACTATAGCAAGTTATGCGCCTAGGAGTAAGTTTAAATCTGACTGCCATAATTCAAAGGACCTCGCGTAGTATCTGGTCACACAAATTATCGATACTGACATTCAACAGACTTTTCAAGGGAAGGAAAAAAAAAAAAAACCTTGGCGAACTGTGATTTATAAAAACTTCGAACGTACCGTCGCCATGATGACAGCAATAACAATCAAACTGCCATTGGCGACACGGGCCACAGACTTGTCAGAATTAATACTAAATCGGACCTTAAAGGCTTAAAGTTTAGTAATCCCAAACAATCCACTTCGCGAGAGAGAGGATGAGAGAGAGATGAGGAGAGAAGAGCGAGAAGACCTCATGCATTTATAATGGATACAATCTAACTCCGAGGTCTCTGACCAGATACAAACATGGCCTACACCCGCCCAGTTCCAATCGCCCAACACGCCGCCCCCCTCCCCCAAACCTACAGTTAAACAAGCCATGTCAAACTTCAATTAGAATGGAGGAGAAATCTGGCTAAAGAACACTTGTGCCTCAAGACCTCTCCGTTGAGAAAGCGAGAGAGAGAGAGAGAGGGAATCTATCCAAAAAGGGAATATAAACAGACAAGTGTAGTAAGTTTACTTCATACACATATAATAAAGTTAATTATATATATTCAGACTCGCTTCTGATAAAAAAAAAAAAAACTAAAAAAAGCAGGATATGAAAAAACTTAAAACATGCTAAGCACATAAATGTCATATAGGTATAAGCATTTGTCCAACCTACGTAGGAGCATTTTTTATATAACAACTGAGTAACCACCATGACAAAATGGAAGATTAGTGTGTCCCTGGAAACACACACACACACACAAAAGCATAACTAGAATCTGATCAAGTAAACTGCGTTAATACCTATAATTTCCCGATTTACACCGACTAGGTCTATGTATGTGAGATATTAATGCGCCTGTTTTATAAAACAATTCTTGCAACATCAAATGAATCCAGGGAACTCCTTCACCCTCGGCTGGCAATGCCAGGAAACCACACACACAAAGATATATATGTTAAATAGCGCTTATCGGTCCTTGATTCACGCACAAAGACAATCTTTGTGGGGGAACAATCCCTGCCATTGTATCCCCTCCAAACAATGGCAGCCTTGAAACGCATCATAGACATATCGCTGTCTCCCAGAATGAAGATCCTTGAGGCGGATTCCACCTAGTGGCCAAGGCAGGTGGTGATAATAAAAAGTACTGCGGTGTTCTATATCCCTCGGGGATTCATACACATACGCCTAAATCTTAAGGAATATATACCATATATAGTTATCTTTCGTGGTAACGGGGCTTCTACTGTTAGTTAATGTCCACGATTCTCAAATTCTAGGGACGATTTTATTTTTCAAGGATACCTCAGGGGGAGCGTGACGGTATCAATGTTTTTTTTGTTCTTTTTTTTTAAGCTATTCTTACGAGGTTGTAAACTGTAGCGCAGATAAAAACTGGGTTTTACTTATATGCAGAATGCAACAAAGTTAAATATATACATATATATATGTATATACACACACATACATACATATATCGGAGCAAACTCCTGAATAGTTAGCAACACAAACCATGGAGCAATGCACAATAGGTCCCCATACACAGGCCTACTACTTCTTGGCCTTCAAAAGGTAGTATAATCATACACCATACGATGACACACTGAGCCGAATAACGGGCAAAAGATGGTGGCAAACAGTGGATAAAAAAGCTTAAAAGATGTATACAAACCACCAGACGATTTTACTACCAACAATCTACACTCAATTTCCAAGGGAGCAGCGAAGAACACCTGTGTCAGCAGACACCAACTATGAAATAAAATGTACAATCTATTTATTATCCTTCCTACTTCAAAACGACGTTTATACGATACCTTTCGACGCTATTATTTTTCCAAGTTATTTAGAAGTTCACGATCTATTTACCTTTCATTTTTACAAAGCGCAAAAGAAGCAGAATTAACTGACGGGAAAATTTTTGGCGGATACCGTAAATCTAATTTACTTTAAAATCTAGTATGAAGAAAATGTACCCTTCCTCTGAGAGAGAGAGAGAGAGAGAGAGAGAGAGAGAGAGAGAGAGAGAGAGAGTCTCCTATAATATTTCCGAAGCTTCCGAAGACTCATTCGAATTCATGGCAGGGCATCCAATGTGGGAAAGAGCGTGAGGGAATATGAGAGAGGGGAAGGGGGGTAAAGACTGGGAGAGGAGGACGGGAGAAAAGCCTCTCCCCCCCCCCAAAAAAAAAGTCCATAATAGCATTCCCGACACCCTCGCCATCTCGACCAAGTTTAATATTGACAGGGATTGAGGTGGATTACAGAGGTGATGACAATCGTAAAAGAAAAAAATCACAAAGGTCTAGCCTCCAACCATTTATAAAATATAATATATATATATATATATATATTATATATATATATATATATTATATATATATTAGTTACAAATGCACAAAAGTGACCCACTGTCGTAGTAGTACACCGCCGTATCACCTGCGACACAGTTCTTGCTCGTAAAAATGGATGACAGCTCCAGAATTACTTTCTAAGTGACAACAACCTGCCCGACAGCTACGTAGTGGTATAGTGGCAGCCATGAGCCACCTGCAGCAGCAGCAGCAGCAGCAGCAACAGCAGCTAGAGGCGAAGGCAAAGGCAGGAGGCAGCAGCAGCAGCAGCCTCTCCCTCCATGCGCCAGTATTGTTTACAGAGCCACTTAACGGTACAGAGCAAAGCGAAGAATGGACTTTCATTTCTGCATAGGTTTAAATTTTGGATAGGCCTAATTTGGATATATAAATTAAAACACTCCTGGCCTTAAGTTTATACTTCTTTCGCAAATTATGACTAAATATATCTACAGTAAATATATCTACAAAGCCATTTCACTGTGCAAACCAAGGCGAAGAAAGGGCTTTCATTTTGGCATAGTCTCGTTTTTGGATAGGCCTCATTTGGAAATTTAAATCAAAATACCTTACTGGCTTAAAGCATATTCTTTCGTATTTTATGAATAAATACCTAGCGTAAATATATCTATAAAGGCCCCGCCCACCCCCTTAATAAACTCGACAGATGCGCTGGGGTTTGTTTCCACAACACGCTTCGGTTTTATGTCATAGGCCTATTAATACCATCCTACCCTCGCTGTCATAATAGGCCTATGTTAATGTAATTAAATGGCGAGGGAAAATTACACACAAAAAAGTACATGAAATTGCACTGCCATTGTTGAATCGTGAACAATTTTGTTATTTTGTCCCTCAAGGTAAAAAGTAAAGGTTCACTTGATCTGACACGCCGGCCCGAAACGTAGGCCTATGTACTGACGTCAGTCCGATGTCGTCACAGATTTATGATTTAATAGGCCTATACTGTCTGTGTTGAATCGAGAGAGAGAAGAGAGAGAGAGAGAGAGAAATGACGACAATAAGGTTTATCAGAAATACGTATCATGGTATGCGTTTCATTTGAGAGAGAGAGAGAGAGAGAGATTTAGAGATTTCTTTTTCATCTTCTGAACAATGACAACATCGACAAAATGACAACAATACAAAAATAATGATGCTTAGCAGAAATATGTATCTGGGTATGCGATTCACTTTTAGAGAGAGAGAGAGAGAGAGAGAGAGAGAGAGAGAGAGAGAGAGAGAGAGAGAGATTCATCTCCTGAACAATGACAACAATAATAAGGTTTAGCAGAAATGCGTACCTAGGCATGTGTTTCATTTTGAGAGAGAGAGAGAGAGAGAGAGAGAGAGAGAGAGAGCAGAGATCCAGCCACCACCACCACCACCACACAACTATAGTAGCTAACTTACTGCTGGTTGATGTGAGAAAACTTGGACGTCCCCGAACTACTACCATTGCTGGAGGTGGTAGTGGCTCCTGCAGCAGAAGGTCTGAAGTAACTCATTGATCAACGAACTACGACGTCCCGCCTTTCGGTTCCTCTCTCTCTTTTTCCGACGCCGCCTTTGTAAAAGCCGAAGAACAGGTGTGTCGTCGTCGTAGCTACAACAACAACAACAACAAGGGAACAACAACAACAACGATGACGACGACCACGTCAACACAAAATAATCACTCGCCTCTGCGACACAGAACGAATCCGCGTAGCTGCTTCGCACAGCACTCCCAGCACAGCACTGACTCTCTCTCTCACTGACTGACTGTCTGCTGTGCTGTTCCTCCTCCTCCACCACTCTCTCTCTCTCTCTCTCTCTCTTTCCCTCCTCCTCCACCTCCTACCCCTCCGCCAACACCAACGACGTGCCACTCCCTCCCCACGGCCACCAGATGCCATCCCCCATCCCGTTACGACGATCCCCATAAACCTGCTCTCTCTCTCTCTCTCTCTCTCTCTCTCTCTCTCTCTCTCTCTCTCTCCTAAGATCCTCCTCCTCCTCCTCCCGAATCATTCTCTCGCACAAGGACCCACACCCCCTCCCCAACAGACACCGTCCCCCTCTATTCTCCACTTTAGTCCACACCATCATCAGCTGCCGTTTTCCGCAAAATATGCATTAATTTCCCCTTTCAATGCCTCTTTACGTACAGCGCACGGCCTCTCCGTTCTGCGCAGCAGTGCGCACGGACACTAATGCGTCCGATAACGAAGGAAAACCCGATTTATAGAGACAGCATAAACGTCAACAAGCGAAAGGAGGAGGTAACGATGACAACGGCAAAAATGACGTATCCCGAGAATTCTTGAGCAAAACATAGTACAAGGAGAGAGTCTCTCTCTCTTCTCTCTCTCTCCTCTCTCTCTCTCTCTCTCTCTCTCTCTCTCTCTCTCTCTCTTCATTCATTCATCCCATCCATCATCTCCTTCCCCTGGTTAGGGTAGATTAGCAGGATAGGGGCGGCAACCCTCATTTCGTACGTGGAGTAAATTACAGAGAACGGGCGGCGGCTCGGTTCATCATAATATATAAAATCTTGGCGCCCAAAACACACGGGTCTTCGGAGATGCCCAGACAACGGAAAGTGGCTGTATATATATATTATATATTATATATATATATATATATATATATATATATATATTATATATATATATATATCTAGCCGTATTTTCTATCTATATATTACTACATTATGTTTTCATGTCTCTGCAACAGTCTTACGAACAGAGATTATATCTATGATGCTCGTAATCAGACCTACGTCACTGCGAATGTAGCACGAATACGCCAGCACGGGAAAAATATTTTATCTAAATAAAAAAATAAAACCAAAAAAAAATAAACCAAAGCTTCGAAAAAATATTACGCTGCTGAAGACGAATCTTTCGCACACCTGAAATAAATTACAAGAAATTACAGAAAATTAAACTGAGTTTGCATACCAGTTTATAATCGTGTATGTCATGCGGCCTTGAGTTTAAGCTGTTTGTTTTATGATTTACCTCCTTTCAGTGATATTTAATAGCTGGTTTGGTTTGATAATATTCATATATATATATATATATATATATATATATATATATATATATATATATATATATACATATGTAAAATACTACTTTGACGCCCTTATGCCTAATAGCTCTCAAAGAGTTTAGTCTAACATTATGCATTATCAATAACATCTACAACAACAACAACATCAAACAACCTTGCAATTGTTGTTGTAGGTGGTGGAACCACGCCCATTTTAAGGTAAGTGGCTTATATAGATAATAGCGGTGACAATATGACATTATCAATCCACTCACTTTCCAGGTCGTCTCTGTACCTTTGTGAAAGTGAAATGATTTAATAATGGTAATAATATGAGTTGTATTTTTCCAAAACTCTACTCATCAAGGGAGATATGGGGCTCAGAGAGAGAGAGAGAGAGAGAGAGAGAGAGAGAGAGAGAGAGAGAGAGAGAGAGAGAGAGAATTAGACTAATGCAAAGTGTATACATTTCTTCAGAGAAAGAGTACTAGGTCTATGGTTTTTGTCATATTCACGCTTGAACTGCCTTGGGAAGGAGAGCAACAACCTGCATCTAAAGCAACAACATTGACTACAACAACAAAAAGCTGTTTCCCCTATCCATGAAGAAGGGCAGGGGGTGCAGGGAGGGGGGGGGTGCGGATACAGGATAGGCCTATAAGAGCATAAGTCTACGGTGGATGACAAATGCCCGCCTGAACTCCCGTAGAAGGAAGAACAACTTCTGCCTGAGGCAACAACGAAAGCACGAACAAAAACTTCCTGCCTGGAGCGTAACCACGCCCTTCGTCGGGCGTGACAACCGACGTCGTCTAATCACGACCGATTGATTTGATACGAAAGAAAAAAATAATAAAAAAAAAGAAAGATGGCGCCAAAACCGGCCGCGGTCAGCAAGTCTCGCTCGCGATATCGAGGAGCAATTAGAAGGGAATTATTTGATGTGGTTGGTGTTGGGTGGGGGAGAGGGGGGCTGGCTTAAGCCGGTCTTATGCCAGTCATTGGAGACTCTCGGTCTACGGCGAGAGAGAGAGAGAGAGAGAGAGAGAGAGAGGAGAGAGAGAGTTATAGCCACGTATGGACAACACAATGATACACTTTTCTTTTCCCTTTCGGAAACTTTCACGTCTCTCTCTCTCTCTCTCTCTCTCTCTCTCTCTCCTCTCTCTTCTCTCTCTTCTTTCTCTCTCTATCTCTCTCTCTCTCTCTCCGCGTTACTGAGCGGTTGTTGCAACGATATCCGCTGTTGCAAAATTACAATTGCGTTATAACTGTCAATGGTCTATGCAAATCATCAATGACCTATAAAAATTGTCAATGAAGTGCAAACAATCAAATCACCAATGAACCACAAAAAAATCAATAAATAAAAAAAATAAATAAAACCACCTGACGAACATCATTCAAATTTAGGCTGGTTTGGAAGCACACAAAATAATAATAATAATAATAATAAAAATAAAAATAATAATAATAATAATAATAATAATAATAATAATAATAATAGTAAACCAATTCCAAGACACGAAAATGGAAAAAAATAGACAATACTCATTTCCCCTGTTTCCATACATCAGGGGAGGGGCATGGCATGGCACTCATGAGGGCAGGGCATTCGAGATGGCACAGGGCACTCTTGAATATATGGCACTCTTGAGGGAGGGCAAGGTACTCCTGAAGGCATAGATAGCACTCTTCACTGAACAACAATAACAATAACACTGTGCGTAAGAAGGACAGACTAATAGGATAGAAGGGAGTGGAACAGAGAAAGGAAGGAAGGAAGAAGGGGAGGGGTGATAGGGGGAGGGGTTGAGGGGATGAGGGTTAATTCAAGTTGAGCCCCTCTACCTGGACCTAAAGGAAGGGGTCCGGGTGGTGGGTGGCTGGTGCGCATTTCGTCCTGGTTTTGCTTCTGTGTTTCGTATTAGACCAAGAATATCTCTGACTAAGAAATCACCATTTTCATATATATAAAAATATTCTACTTGACAACACCTTTAAAAGTAGAATACTCTACTTAACATCATCCATTTTTCCCATTTTCTGAAGGATAAGTTACTTATCTAAATATTTTTTTTTCACTTATGGTCACCATCGTCAAAAGAATATTTCACTTAAGATTTTTTTTTTCCTGAATAAGAATATTTACTTACAATCGCCATCTCCTGTGGAATACTTAGCATGTAATTATTCGACTCACAATCAACATTTTCTAAAGAATATTCCACTGCCAATCCCTACTTTCCCAATACTTTATTACTTACAGTCACCGCACCTCAAAAAACATTTTACTGAATCCATAAAAATAATATATATATATATATATATATATATATATATATATATATATATATATATATATATATATATATATATAGACATATGTTTAATAACTCAAAAATAGAAAAATACACTAATTTCACTTTTCGAAATAAACAATAAGTATTGAGACGCGAAAAAAGACCTCGTCCATCTGGCATCAAGAAGAGCGCGCGCACAATCGAGTATTCTGTATAGCGTACAATCAGGCCAACTGAAAACAGGCCTATCTTTCGGTGGCCTCGGTATATGATCCGCGACCCACGAAACTTTAACTACGGGCCGGTGGTGGCCTGGCCTATATCGTTGCAAGAGGAACGATGATCACGTCTAACTCTACCTTGAACGAAATAAAAGCTACTGAGGCCAAAGGGCTGCAATTTGGTGTGTTTGATGACTGGAGGATGGATGATCAACATAGCAATTTGCAGCCCTCTAGCCTCAGTGGTGGTTTTTTAAAGATCTGAGGGCGGACGGGAAAAGAAAGCTTAGAAAAGACTGGGTACAAGTGTGGCTTAATCCAAGGTTTATTACTTTCTTACAGATAAGAGAAACAAGTTGGGCTACGATGCCTAACTGAGGACACGAGGTTTATCTGATAAGGACATTCTTTCAATATATATATGTATGTATGTATGTATGTATGTATGTATGTATGATATATATATATATATATATATATATATATATATATGTATGTATATATATATATACACACACACACACATACTCGGACGAACTTCATTTTGGGGGCAAATGGATTCCATTGTGTCCATTTCGACATCTTTCCGATAAACAGAGCGCGATACGATACAGAGAGAGAGAGAGAGAGAGAGAGAGAGAGTCACCCAGGTATAAGCAACAATGGGTCTTACCTGGAAAAGTTTTACCTGGTGTAAAAAAAAAACACGATAATCTAATGGGATTACGGTAAAAAAGAGGCCAGTTTTAAAAAGTCATAAAAAAACTCGTACATTTTCGTGTAATAAAATCATAATTCATGAATTCTTACGAGGTTCCTCGATTTGAAAACAACTTCTAATCTTCATTATGGTTCCTGATTACAAATTAGTGGCCAATGTCTCAAGCGGCTTCCAATATCTATTATGGTGGTTTCAGAAGTCTACAGTATAATTCAATTTCCACTTGATTTTGAGGAGGTTCCTAATTTATTTTATGGTACCTAAGTTCTATTGTCATTTGACGGTACCTAATTCCTATGGCGACTTCCGATTTCTGTAGTTCCTGGAGTGGTTTCAAAACCAAACAAAGTTTCATTTTAGCACATTTTTTTCTGTCTTGATTTTGGTTTCTAATCTACGTACATGACCTACATAATCTACCTATGAAGTGACTCAGAACATCTCGAGTTGACTTTATACGGCGGTTTCTAATACCCGAAAGCAATGGTGTTTCTTCTGACCCTGGGTTTCTAATCCCTACGGCGGTTGGTTTCTAAAAGTTGGGGGCGAAGACCCCGCCTGTAAGGAGCTTACAGACGACACCTGCCCCGCTCCTCCTTATGAGACTAGAGAAAGACCAAGGAGGTATATATAGACCTTCAGAAAGGCCATCACCATTTTGTTCCCTCCGAGATTGGAGGCCTTATCTGCCAAACAAATTTCGAGGACTGTAGGCCTAAACGGTCGGGAAGGAGAGTGCGATGGCAACAATAGGTCTACGACGGTTGACGCTCACTATAGGCCTACATACCTACACTGAGGAACTTTAGGGCAGGACCCGCTATCCCAAATTTTAGGCCTATTTTGTCTTCCAAAGTCCGCGGGAAGGAGAAAGGCTGGCCAGCTTCATTTTTTTTTTTTTATGCGTTCTTTTGGTTGGGAAAATTACATTCCTAGTATATTACTATAGGGACATTCATAATAAAAACACCCGAATATCAGGCATTTTAACTTCCCTCTAAAAAATAATATATATTATATATTATAGATATTTTATATCTATTTATATCTTATATATTAGTATTATATAATAGGCAATGGAATCCCCACCTTTAAAAAATTATCAACTAAGCCACGAAATCTATTCTCCCACGCAAAAACTGGTATTTCCAACAAAAACAGAAAAAATACATAACCAACAAAAAACATATCGTTGGCAATAAACGAATCACCTACAAAAAGTCATGAATCAAACTATATATTATATTATTATAATGATATATTATATATATATATCTATAATACATATTATATATAAATAATATAATATAATCTTTGCTTTTAAATCTATCAATAATATATATATATATCTATATTATAATCTATATGCGTGTGTGTGCACATATATACTGTTATACAAGCAAGACACCACAACAGATCATAATTATTTAAATAAATAAAATTTATTTGATAATGTTATACGTTTAGCAAAACTTAATGCAACTAATTTATTCAACAGTTAAAAAAATCAAGGAAAAATGGTGCTTTTACGTAATTATTGAAATCAGTTCACTCCCATCAAAGTTTCACTTTGACATCCCAAGGAGGTTTTCAAGAGCCACAGGAGTTATCTCTCTCCCTTCCTTTCGGCGGCTACTTTTATATAAAACAACTGATAAAAAAAACAAGAAGAAAAAAAAAAAAAAAAAAAAAACATGGTCATTTAAAATTAAAATATGATAAGAGTGATAGCACGTTTGAAAAAAATCTCGCGAAAGGTAGTTTATTGTGATTTTTTTTTTTTTTTTTTTTTTTTTTGTTTTTTTTTTTTTTTTTTACAGCGAAACCTTTGATAAAATTGATAAGAAGAGATGTTTAATGGTGTTAAACAAGAAACTTTAGTAAAACCACCACACCCACACACACACACGCACCTATATATATACAAATATAATATATTCTTAATAATATATCTAATATATCTATATATATATATTGGTGCAACTAAGTTCCAAAATTGCCTTGATTAAACAAATATGGATTTGTACAGATACTAAAAAGGCAGAACTCTTCCTCTCTCTCTCTCTTCCCTCTCTCTCTCTCTCTCTCTCATCACCATACACACACACAAAGCTGTATAATGGTAAAGTTCTGTCTTATGGTTTTAATCAATATTGTTTCCATATAAAGCATTCCTTAAAAAATAGGTTGTTAAGAATTCAATACATTATGTATAACATAACCCAATGTATATATATATATATATATCTATATAGATATATATATATATTCATACGTTGTCTGTATGTATGTATATTATATATACATAGTTCATACCCCGACCGTATCGTTATAAATACTTAGGAGAATGCAGACACAAACCTTACAACCTTGAATGTATTAGTGAATAAAACAGGTGTGAATTGATATACGGGCTAGAGATTAATACATCCTGATATTCCATTAGTCGATGCATTGAGAAAGACCTAAAAAAAAAAATGACAAGAAACTTCGGGGAAATCGAGTTTTCTGTACAACGCACAATGCTGCATTAAAAACCCATCAAGCTAACGACCGGCAGCTTCCCAGTTTGCTCACCAGACGCGGTAGACTGAGAGCGCTGCCAGATGCACGATTTCAACCGCCTAACTTTTACCTTGAAGGAAAAAATAAAAGCTAACTGAGGTCTAGATTGGCTGCAATTTGGTATGGTTGATGAACTGGAGGGTCGGATGATCGACTATCCCAATTTGCAGTCCCACCCCCCCCTCTAGCCTCAGGTGTTTTTTAAAAATTATATTGAGGTATAATTAGTACATTGGTAAGTCAGTGAACAAGAGAGAAGAGCAGCTTACGAATGTATGAATATGCAACAGCAACACAAATGAATTTTTTCGTTCTATTAGGAAGAAATTAATAAATATAATTATATCTAATATATATATATTATATATAATAATATTCTAATATATATTATAATAATATATATATATAATGTTAGGGCCAATGGTTGGGTCCAATGGCTGGGAGAGGTAGAGAATGGTTGACTTGACTTGATGAAGAAAAAGAAAAGTAGATGTTGTGGTGGTGTGCAAGAAACCGGCGGTGGGGAAATAAGGAAATTTCAAAGCTAAAAGAGTTTGGGATATGGATATAAGCTTTTATATTATAGTGGAGCAAAAAATAACAAGGTTAGAAATGGAAGTTGGCATAGTAACTGTCTAGTGAACTAAAGAACTCGGTAATAGAAGTTGCATAGGAAAGAATGACCGTATACATCAGATTGAAGATATGTTATGGAGGAGAGAATTCTGAATAGTTAATAAGCGCATATGCACCGCACAAGTTGGTTGCACAGCAAGAAAGAGAAGGGAAATTTTCTGGAGAGGACATGGTGAATGGAAAATGGCAAGAACTGGAAGAGCATGAGCGGGTGATTAGTTGGGGCAGATTTGAAGTTGGCCTGTCGGAAGTGAAAATGAGGCGCATTGGGCGGGTGCATGGGGGCCACTGGAATTGGGGTAGAGGAAACCCAAAACAGGAAGGAGAGAGTGTAAGTGGACTTTGCTGTGTCATTCGACATGGGCAATAGTAAACACATTTTTGAGAAGAAAAGGGAACACCTACTAATCATCATAAGGAGTGGGGGAAGATTCTCCCAGATAGCTACCTATTTCTTGTAATCAAAGGATAAATCTGGTGGAGGTCCAAGAACTGCAAAAGTTATTCCCGGCGACCCATGTAAGCCCCCCAACACAGGCTGCTTAGTATGGACTTGAAAGTTGAAAAGGGTGAAAGAAAAACCAACCAAGCTAAAGGGATTAACGGAAAACAAATTACAAAATGGTACCGAATTAACAAAGGAATGGGGAAGGGGATAAGAATAGAGAGTTTAAGAAGGAGGGTTTTGGTTTTTGGAGGTATTGATATAGGGAATTGGAAGATGTTCAAGAATGGGTGGGCACGAAATTGCCAGCAAGTTAATAAGAAGGCATGGAAACAGGAGCTGCTAGAGGAGACATCTGGTATCATATGGGAAGAAAAGGATAGTTTGGTTGGTGGGGGATGAAGACATTGAGAAAGTAGTAAATGGATAAGAAGGAGGCAAAGAAAAGATGGGAAGAGTCACAGTCAGTGGAAGACAGAAATAGGTACAGAGAGAAAAACAAGGTGGTGAAAAAGGTGGTTCGACCAAAGCTAAAGCAAAGTCGTATGATGGATGTGTATAAATGATACTAGGGGACAAACGGAAGGATTAAAGAAGATGATGAAGCTTCTAAAGGGCTCGAAATAAGAAGCACCAAAGATATTAATATCACAACATCAAACAAATAAAGAAATCAAGAGGTGCTAGTTGCTTAGGAAAGGATGGAAGACATTGTGAAGAGATGGCTAAGAATATTTCGAAACAGTTTGTTAAACATGAAGAAAAATTAATAGACTAATAAGAGAGGTATGGGCAGTGGAAACATGGGCCATGGTCTTGAGGTTTTTCTAGGCAAGACGGTACTAAATGCACTGAAGAAGATGAAGAATGGGTAAGGTAACCGGACCAGACATGATGCCCGGGGTGGGGGCACATGGAAACGCATTAGGAAGACTGGAAGGAGTGGATATACTGTTACTAAACGATTTCTTATGCTAAAGATCCTTGCAACAGGAAAATAAACCAAATGAGTGGCGTGGGGACTAGGAGTATATTGGATTCCCAATTTTTAAAGGGAAAGGCGATGTCCAAGAGGTGTGGTAATTATAGGGGGCATTAAATTGTGTCCCACACTTTGAAGATAACTGGAAGGTGGATGATAGATGCTAGGAACTGACGAGAAGAAGTACAAATAGGTGAAAGAGGCAGATGGGATTTTATGAAGGGTGGGGAATAACAACCAGATGGTATATTTTTGTCTGAGGCGAAATAATGGAAAAGAAATTTCGGGGAAAGACAAATGGGACCTAACAATATGGTAAATTCCATTGACCTTGAAAAGGCTTCTGACAGAGTCCCGAGACAAGAGGTTATGGTAGGAGCCTGGGGAGGGAAGAAGATGGTGCCAGAGAAGATATGTGCGATTGATTTACAAGAGATTTGTAACCGGAACTGTATTTTACCAAGAGTGAGGTGAAGCAGTGTTTGGGAGACAGAAGGTTTTGACGGTGAGGAGTAGGATTACACCAGGGTCCGGCTCTGAGCCCGCATTTATCGTTAACCATAGGTAATGGCTGTTTAATAATAGAGGAAGTAAGGGAGGACAGTACCAATGGAACATATTGTTATTGCGGATGATATTGGTTCCTGTGTGCAGGAAAGAGCAGGGAAAGAGCTGGAAGTGAAATTGGAAAGATGGAGACAAGTACTGGAGGACAGAGGCAATGAGAATAAGTCGATCCCAAAGACAGGAATATATGTGTACCCCAACCACTGAGGGGGCAAATGGGGATGAAGAAGAAAAGTATTCAGGCTTGGTGGTGAGGCAAATAAGGGAGAGTTGATAAGTTTTAAGTATTTGGGATTCTTTTGTTAACGCCTGGAGGAAGTATGGAAGAAAGAAGTAAAAACATCGGGTACAGGCAGGCTGGAACAACTGGCGAAGAGAGCGGCCTCGGGGAGTTCTTGTGTGGACAAAAGAGTGGCCCGCTTAGGTTAAAAGGAAAATTTCATCAAGACGGTGGTAAGAAACAGCAAATGGCTGTATGGTACGGAAATAACAGCAAGCATGAGAAAAGCAGAGCAGAAAGAAGATGGATGTGGCAGAAACCAATGAGAATGCTTAGGCGTGGATGTTCTGGGGTTAACCAAAGAGTGGATATGGATCAGAAATGACTTCATAAGGGGGTCAACATAAGGTGGTGGAAGTATCAAAGAAGAAAGTAGCAGGAGGGGAGGCTGAGATGGTATTGGACACCTGTTTTGCAAGGAGAGATGGATGGAACCACGCTGGGAGACATACTTATGGGAGTGGAGGTGCAAGGAAGAAGAAAGAGATGGGTGGAGACCAAGAAAGAGATGGAAGGACTGTGTGAGAGGAGATTTTACATTGAAAGGGCAATTGGGAATTGATGAGGCAGAAAGCACAAGATAGGAAAATAGATGGAAAGAACGGCTCATCCGAAAACGGCGAAAAAACCCCATCATAAAAATGGGTAAAAAAAGCTGGGAAGAAGAAGAAGAAAGATATTAATATATTAATATTACTATATATATATTTAGTGATGTATATAGATATATATTATATATATTAATATAAATATAAACAATATTAACACGATCATATTAGAGAACTAAAATGACGTCCAGATATACAATAGATGTTCCTAAAAAAGTAAAGAGCAGCCTATAAATACATAAGGATTCTTTTACTTCGAAAAAGAAAAATGTTGAATGTACAGCCTTTAGCGTACGTAGTTAAGTCAGTTCTCCCTTTCCAAACTATAACAGAAAAGGGGTAGGTTAAAATTATCCAAAAATTTAAAAATAAACTTAATTCAAAATTCAAAAAAGCTTCAATAAAAAATATCTATTCAAACTTCAAAGAAACATTGTTAATTCAAATTTTTCATAAAAATTCATAATAATTAAAAAAGATTTACAAAAAGACTCCATTTAAAATTCCGAAAAATGCTTCATTCAAAATTCAAAAAAGCTTGATTAAAACCCTAAAAAAAAAAAACTTCATTTAAAATTCAAATAAGCTTGATTACTCAAATATAAAAAAGCTTAATTCCAAATTCAAAAACACTTAATTCCACATTTAAAAAAAAATTTGATTAACAAAGAAAATTAAAAAAATAAGCTTCATTCAAAATTCTTCAAAACTCCAATAAACTTCATACCACTCCCAAGTTCACCTGTGAGAAGAGAGACGGGCGCCCACCACCTGACCTCTGACCTTTGGGCGCCTGTCACAAATAACCTCGACCCTGAAGCTTAGTTAATATATCAGATCAGGTCAAGACGCCCCATGTCGTGTTGGCTGCTATGTTCAGAGAGAGAGAGAGAGAGAGAGAGAGAGAGAGAGAGAGAGAGAGAGAGAGAGAGAGAAATTAGTAAACTACTAACACAAGAGAGAGAGAGAGAGAGTTGACAGAGAGAGAGAGAGAGAGAGAGAGAGAGAGAGAGATGAGTACACAACAAAAGAGAGAGAGCAGAGAGAGAGAGAGAGAGAGCAGAGAGAGGAGAGAGAAGAGAGAAGAGAGAGAGAGAGAGAGAAAAGTAAAACAAAGACGAGGAGAGAGAGAGAGAGAGAGAGAGAGAGAGAGAGAGAGAGAGAGAGAGCTGCAAAAATCCGGAAATATCAGGAACGCTTGCTAACGAAACCATAATCATATAATAATAATAATATAATCGATTAAGCGAAAAAAATAGCACCCGGCACTAAAATAACTTAAAAAAGCAGGCAACCAAATATTAGATATACGACGCGAATCCCCCCCCCCCCCCCCCCCTCTACCTACCACCTACCGTACTCTATAAATAGCAACCGCTGAGAACCTGGTTTGCTATTGCATTATTCAGCCGTCGAATCAAATAATGGCTTCTGCAACTATTCTCTCAAATCGATAGAGATGTCTTGTCAAGTTTGTCAAGTTATATATCGTATCGTTCTGCCCTTTGCACGAATTGGGGTTCCATTACGATGATCCTCTTATTATTATTATTATTATTATTATTATTATTATTATTATTATTATTATTATTATTATTATTCGGGTTCTTCTAAAAAAATATAATGTTTTTTTCTTTATTCAAAACACAAAATCCTGAATAAATCTGGCTCCAGTTTCAAACATTTGAATAACCCTTCTATTAAAATGTTAATGCCTCCCTTCCTGCATCAAATGCCAGCCCCAAAGAGAGAGAGAGAGAGAGAGAGAGAGAGAGAGAGAGAGAGAGAGAGAGAGAGAGAGAGAGTCCTACCTTCAGAGTTCAAGCTGATGTTCCAGTAAGCTATTATCACGTAACACTACTTACTATCATTACTAGTAATATTAATAATATTAGATTTTATAAAAGCAACTAGAGCGCTCCCGCCATCAAAATAAATGACGGAACCCCACCCCCGCCCCCCCACCCACCCCCCAGCCCCACCCAGTTACCTATACGCACCTGGAGTAGCTATTCAACTGCGGTTGGTCTTCATCCAAAACCTTTAGGGAAAAAAAACACAAACAAAAGGCTAAGACAGATAAACAACGGAAATTGAGAGAGAGAGAGAGAGAGAGAGAGAGAGAGAGAGAGAGACGGGGGAGTGAGAGAGAGGAGGAGAGAGAGAGAGAGATGAGAGAGGAGAGATTAACATGCGCGCACACACACCACGAGCGTGCATTGCGAGAACTGATCTACGAAAATCATACGCTTGGCTCACCCCAAGAATTTTTTGTTCAGAAATTTTTACTCAAGTCTTGGGAGAGAACAAGGAGAATTCTCTCTCTCTCTCTCTCCTCTCTCTCATCTTTACAATAACTCTGTTCATTCCTGAATGGCTGTACACGTATCAGTAAGTATTCGCCTTTTCAACACAACAACAACAACAATAATAATAAATTTCTTTGCCATTATTAAAATAAAAAAACGTAAAATATAAATACAGCACGTAAACAAAATACAATAAATACTCTGAGGACACAAATCAAAATAAAAACATATACATATTAGGATATATATATATATATATATATATATATATATATATATATATATATATATACTCTCAATCATTATTTACTTTTTACTGAGGTTTGACAGTGTTACAGGAAAAATATTATATATATATATATATTATATCTATATATATATATATATAAAGAATATTCAGAGTAAAATTAAAATACTAAATATTCATATGGTATTGAATGCAAAGTTACTGAAAGCAGTTGATGTGTAGTATATGTATGTATTTATACATACTACGTACACGGAAGTAAGACTACGTAAATCTATGAGAGAGAGAGAGAGAGAGAGAGAGAGAGAGAGAGAAGGAGAGATGAGAGAGAGAGAGAGAGAGATTCATAAACTCTAAGCGCATGAGACGAACTAATATATAGACATATCAATGAGAAATAAAAAAAAAAAAGACATTCTACACAATGAGTCAAACTC
>NC_061091.1:74103610-74126110 GCF_015104395.2 Macrobrachium nipponense | reverse complement strand
TCGAGTCAGTTTCACAATGCAAATCCAAAACACAAGACAGTAGCGATGGAAGGGGGCGTGTCCTACATACTGCGCTGATGCCAAGTTGTCTTTTTTCCTTCGCGGTCGGCGGTATTAGAGAATATCTCTCTTTCGAAAGAGGGGGAGACGTGGCACATGCGCGGCGGGAAACCGTGTCACAAGAGACCACTCACAAGCCGAGCATGCGGATACAACGATGACGTCACTTCTGCTCTCTCCCAACCATTAGCGAGAACGAGCAATGAAGTCATGCTCGTGACGTCATCACTCACGCCACGTCATGACGTCATCGGCCGTCCGAGCGCGACGCGGACACACACACACTCATATGACTGTTGCTCACCGCGTGACTTGAAGGTTTTAGATCTCTCACCTCCGGTTTTCTTGGAAACCTATGACAAATGCCTATCCAGATCGGGACGAAAACCACCGGTATATATATCAAACCGCGAAGGAGCCATATTTGCATGATTTCTGTCTTAAATGTTAACAAACTCTTAAGAATCTCCAGAGTATATAGAATAAGAATCTCTAGACCTAAACTAGTGACCAGTATCGCGTGAAAGTCAAACAGTCACTTCTAAAACCGTCTGAAAGTGGTGGTCGTTGATACATTGACAATTCGCGAGGCTAAATCAATACCAAACGACTTCTTGCAGGAAATAATAACAGCTTTTAGCACCAGACGAAAAAACCTTGTCTGGTAAGTAATACTCGGTCTACGCCCACATGAAGTGGCTTCCCCACATATATACATATATCAAAGATTCGCGCTTGCCATTCTGGCAGACATCGACGTATTGAAAATCGACGGAATTACAGCTGTTTTTAAAATAAACGACTCGGCTTCACCCAGTCGTTGCTATTTTGGAAGGCGGATGTCATCCATGTCTTGTCTGCGTTCAATCCAGTCTCGTAATTTAGTCTGTGTATTTTACGATAGCGTCTGTGAATACTTCTGAACTCTGTGTCTTGTAATGTAAAAATTTCTATATATATATATATATATATATAATAGTATATATATATATATATATATAGTATATCTACGGTAACTTTAGGGTATATGCTATGATTTGAATAACTAGTTGTTTCACGTTTTTCCGGGAATATTTCTTGTATATTTAAATAAGTTGACTATTTTCCTCATCATATAATGACTCGATCGAGAGAGATTTTACGTTTTTTTCCGTGACTATTTTTTTGTATATTTAAATATGTTGACTATTTTCCTAATCATATAATGACTCCGAGAGAGAGAGAGAGAGAGAGAGAGAGAGAGAGAGAGAGATCGAAAGAGAGAGAGAGAGAGAGAGAGAGAGAGAGAGAGAGATTTCAGAAATAACAAGGAATTGGCCATTCTTAGATTTTAGGCCTCCAGATCTCGGTAGGTATTTGGGGGGATGCGACTGCGTGACCCACGCCTCCTTCCTCGGTCCAATCCAATCTGCCCACCCACCACAGTCAACTAACAACCCATGAATTTTTATATTTAGTCCTGTTATCCATTTACTTTCTTCCGTACCCAGTCCTTCTGGGTATCCGATACCCGGTATGGAAAATCCCTACTATGCAAAAGTATATATTTATATTCTACTCTGAGTATCTGCACTGCACAAGGCATGTGCCATGCCTTGCCTGCCTGTCTACGGGCGCGCGCGCATTGTGTCATCCAGCCCTCCCCTGCTCACGCGGTCAACTCCAAGTGACACCTGACACGGCCCAAAGGACTGTAAGGAGGGGGTGTCAGGTCACAAACGAGAGAGTGTCAAGTAGCTCCAAATTATAACGGATACAACCTTTAAAAACATTGTCCTCAAAATGAGACGAATTTTAGAAATTCAAATAGTCCCATGACCTCACTTTAAGTGAGGTTACGGCCCGGGTCACACATAAGGTCCAGGACAAAGTCTAAGGATCTTGGTCCAGGGGTCCTTCGTCCCTCACGCCGTCAGGCTGTGGAACGGGTTCTCCCTACAGAGGATGCTATGCAGATGGAAATTGTAATTTAATGATTTACTTATATTTTTACTTACGTATTAATTTGTTATTTTCTCTTGTTTTCCTAATCACTTATCTCCTCTTTCTGTATTTTCCCCTTATTTCTTCTTACTTCTTTCTAAAATAATAATAATAATAATAATAATAATAATAATAATAATAATAATAATAATAATAATGATAATAATAATAATAATAATAATAATAATAATCATAATGATAATAATAATAATAATAATATCATTTGCACCAAATCTGACAGAAATGTCATAATGACAGACTGACTGACAGACAGACGAAACGACAAAAATGAAGAAGAGGAATAACAAATGTTAAGAAAATACTTGACATAATTTTGTCACGACATAAGCATGAATTCCTCAGAGAGAGAGAGAGAGAGAGAGAGAGAGAGAGAGAGAGAGAGAGAGAGAGAGAGAGATAAAAATAGCACCTTTCTTTTTTTAAAGTAATCGAAGCCCCGAGTGGGGTGTGATCGCCGAAAGAATGTTTATAGTACGTACTGAAAATATCTGGTTAGTATCAGTAAGCATCCTGCTGGCCATAAATAGTCAGAGTCAGGGTGCGGACAACCTTTAAAACTGCGCATAACTCCGTTGTTGAAGAAAACCGTGCATTTGATGTCTAGACCAGTCCCCTACGACGCTCCTGATTGGCTGCTTATAAGCCAATCACAGGGCTGGAAACTGTCTCTCTCGAAAATTCACGTAGGCAGTAGGTATGTTCCATTTCTCCTGAGGGATACTTTAGAAAGACGTATCCCTCAGGAGAGGTGGAACATAGATCCTACCCATGTGAACTCTCGAGAGAGACTGAGGAGAGTTTCCAGCCCTGTGATTGGCTTATCAACAGCCAATCAGGAGCGTCGTAGGGGACTGGCCTAGACCTCAAATGCACGGTTGATGTGAATCTACTATAATATCACAAACGTTTCATATATTTTATATTATTATTATTATTATTACTTAACTTACGTTTCGCAGATTATGACAGACGAATTATCAGAAAAATAGAGAAAATTCTGTATAAGATAAATTCAGTTAACTCTGCCATTCTGTTTAATAGAATTAGAAATTATTATTATATTATAGTTATTATTATTAATTATTATTAGTATTATATTATTATTTTTATATTCCACCAAAAAACCCTCTTTCTTAAGGCAAGTCCACCAAATGGCCCACGACTTAATTCTTGAAGCTTACAAAGAATATTATGGTGTTTATGAGGAAAAAGGAAGAGGAAATAAGGGAAAATAAGGAAATGATAGAGAGATAAACGATTAGGAAAACAGAGAATGAACAAATTAATAATAATAATAATAATAATAATAATAATAATAATAATAATAATAATAATAATAATAATAATAATAAAGAATAAATTACACATCAAGTTAGACTGACATCACCACATCATAACTGACACCTGGAGAGCGGAAGCTCATTAGAGAGAGAGAGAGAGAGAGAGAGAGAGAGAGAGAGAGAGAGAGAGAGAGAGAGCAATTATTCCATAAACATAATAAAATCCACTTGTATAAAATACAGCTGAACTTCTAATAATGATGCATAAAAGCAGAGAGAGAGAGAGAGAGACGAGAGAGACGAGAGAGAGAGAGAGGAGAGCCAATATTAATTATTTAATAAAATTAATGATAAAACTGAATTCTATAATTTAATGCATTGTCACTCAAATTGCACTAACGAAGGACAGAGAGAGAGAGAGAGAGAGAGAGAGAGAGAGAGAGAGAGACCCAAATTCTTAAGCAGTGCAGAATCAGATGCTCGTAACTGAACAAAAATAAGAAAATAAAAAAGTTATTTTATTTATTTCCTCAATAATGTACAAAAAATCAATTCTAATTGAAATGCATATTTTTGTCCATAACATGAGATTTTTTCTTCTTGTTTCCTCAAAAATATAAACCGAAATGAAGGTAAATCACTTCCCCAAGTAACAACTAAAGACATCGTGGAGAGGCGAGTTATATAAATGTAGCTAGCGTGTTTGTGATTCCGTCTGCGCTGAGAATAACCGTTGTTTGTTTGTTTGTCTGTGAGTTTGTTTGACTTGAAAAATATATCTCAACTGTTTGTTTTACAAATGCCAACTGACTTATAGTAATTTATGATTGTATTCTCTCTCTCCACACACACACACAATATATAGACATATATTCCCCGTTTCTTACGTAAGAGGCAAGTAACAGAAATGGGTGCTCATGTTACTTACACCACGAGGTCAAAATGACAGAAATGGGTGGCCCGGTCCCTCACATAAGAAACAAGCAACCCAAACGGGGTGGCCCTGTTACTTACGTTAAGAGACAAGTAGCAGGAATGGGTGCTCCTGTCACTTGCGTCCTTTTGGAATTGGCGTTCAATGCACTGGCAGGCATTTTGCATGATCCGTGGCACCGCTTCCAATCTATAATCATACATCAGTCATCAATTGGCGCTGCCATATTTATTATACATGCATATCCTCAAAGCTACTCCGGGTAACGAGTATACATTATGTATACGTATTGGCGCCCACCCAGGTTCGGGAACTGAGTTATACATTGACGACGAGATAAAAAAAAAAAATCTAACATTATTTATCAAATCCTTGAGTTTTTTCTTTTTTTATATTTTGTTGCTAAAATTAAACGCAGACTTGACAAATACCCTTTCGAAATAACCTTGACATCTATATTCTGCAGACCAAAATGTACCGTGTCAGTCTACTGACTGACATGTTTATTTAATGTGGTGCCGACAGGAATGCATTTCTGAAAAGAAAATGATAATTGAAGGCGACGTCTTCAATTGCAGAGCAACATTAGCGCAGTCCTTGGAATCGTAGGTCACTAGACCCATAAAATCATTCGGCTTCCTTTGCTTTAGCGTCTCAGTGGCGTGATCGGTATGGTCTTGGCCTGCCATCTCGGTGGCCGCGAGTTTGATTCTCGCTCATTCCATTGAGAAGTTAGAGATGTGCATTTCTGGTGCTAGAAGTTCACTCTCGACGTGGTTCGGAAGTCACGTAAAGCCGTTGGTCCTGTTGCTGAATAACCTCCATGCAAAAAACACCATACAAACAAACAAACAAACAAACTTTTCCTGCACCATATCCACTCATTCTGCGACAACGATCATGACTGTGAAACGACATATAGCAACCAGTCATTTCAACTGCCGAAGAAGACAGGAATGTTCCCTCAATCGAGGTCACTTGACACCGACAATGTCAGCGAGGGAGGTCACGCAAAGCCGCATAGAATACTACTACGGCATTGGCCAATCGTCGCGCGCAGGTGATAAAAATGATTACCAAATTCCTTCCTTCTATTCTTAACCCGCTGAAGTCGGCCATAACCGGATATGCACGAGGAAGGTGACACAGGAGGACTTTTTACCTCGCTCTAATCCGAGGTAGAGGAGAGACTATAATCTACTCCAGTTCCGACCCTGTTTACAGAGCCAGGGGGAGTCTAGTCGACGGGTGGTACTATAATCCGCGCGGTTTTGGAAGGTTCCACAGCGGTCACATTCGTCCCTATTATAATTTGACGGACTGGCGTAAACCCAGGACCTACTGCGTAAACCATTATTTCACTCATTCTGAAAAAAAAAACAGACCCCAAAGATTCTTATATTGTACAGATTTTCCAAAGAAAACGGCCACAAACGATGAACTAATTAGAACTAATCACAAGATGAAATTTTGGTGATATACAAAGTATCGAACACTTTGACTCGGACAAAAAATGGGATGAGAGAGAGAGAGAGAGAGAGAGAGAGAGAGAGAGAGAGAGAGAGATTTATTACCCAATTATATACAAATATTGATGAATATTTCTCAATAATTGTGGCTGTATTCCATGTGCAGTGGCTGTTCAGAGAGAGAGAGAGAGAGAGAGAGAGAGAGAGAGAGAGAGAGATTCAGCTCCACATGTAAAAAGTGACTTTGTCCCGTGCAGTACAACAAATGTAATCTCTCGTCAAAAACGTGTGCACAGGACTTGGATTCTCTCTGTACATCTGAATGTAATTCCCTGCTGTTGATGTATTGACAAAGTAATTCCCAGCAGTATGCAAATTACGAATACGTTGCAAAGGATGTCGTACGATTAGAACCTTAAAAACCCAAGAGCAGATGCAATAACTTCCCTCAAACAATTCTCCTTGTATTCTAATTACTGAATCATATTTTTATACATTTCTTAATCCATTTAATTCCCTTTTCTTCTCTAATCACTCATCGCTTCCTTCTGCATTTCCCATTACCCTCTGTTACCGCTTTCAAATGTACACCATAATGTTCTTTGGAAGCTTGAATTTCAAGTCAATGGTCCCTCAGGTGGGCATTTGAATAGGGTTTATCTTCTGAATAATAATAATAATAATAATAATAATAATAATAATAATAATAATAATAATAATATCCCTGAAAAGGAATCTGGAAAAACGAGAGGCTAAAGTAGCTCCAGGACGCATGCAGAAGAGTGTGTGATCCTAGAAACAGCGCACACAGTACAAGAAAAGTGATGGACTCCTAAGGAGGCAGGATGCAACCCGGAACCCCCCAACACTATAAATACCACCCAGTCGAATTGGAGGACTCTGATAGCTGAACATATAATCTCTCTTTACACCAAAAGGGCAACTAGAACGCAGGGAAATACACTAACTATATAACAAGACAACCAGCAAAGAACTTGGCGCACATTCTGGACAAGCCTCCGTAGAACAGGTTAGTCTTATGAATGAGAAAATACAAAAATGAAAAAAAAATAGTATTCTAGCTTTCACACCCAAGACGGCGTGTGAAATAGAAGCCAGTTAGCGTGGCCATAAAATCACTATATTTGACAGAGACAGAAGAAAGAAAGTAATGTTGCCGAGAGTCCATATTCTAGGAAGGAAGCAAATGGTCGGTCTTCGGGTCCTTTCAGATTCCTGTCATTTACTGCTGGACCCTTTCTGCCAGATTTGGGCAACTCTGGGCGATGCGGCAGGAACAATATTCACTTTCACATTTCTGATGAAGAACAAAAAAAAAAAAGAGAGAGAGCTTTAGTCGACTCTCTCTCTTTTCTCTGCATTATTTCTTGTTCCTCTCCGTGGATATAAAGCTTCCTTAGGGGCCAAAAAAGAAAGGAGGAGAATCCTAGATATCCAACCTTTGAAAGAGAGAGAGAGAGAGAGAGAGAGAGAGAGAGAGAGAGAGAGAGAGAGAGAGAGAGAGAGATGGACGACCCCTGGATTCAATTTTTCATCGACCCGATTGGCTCTTTTTTTTCGGGTTTATGTTTTCTTGCAGTTTTCTTTGTCGGTTTTTCTAGTTTTCCTTTGTCTCTCTATTTCTCTCTCTCTCTCTCTCTCTCTCTCTCTCCGTGTACCCGGAAACGTGACAGAAATTGCAATATGATACAAGACTGAAATTATTTATTAGGACAAAGGTCATCCTCCTATGAGAGAGAGAGAGAGAGAGAGAGAGAGAGAGAGAGAGAGAGAGAGAGAGTAAGCATCTATTTTCATTTTCTGCCGCCGTCTCTCTATTCAGGAGTCTTGGTAGCACACGTCACACCACCTTCTTCCAGATCTAATCAGGGGAAATCGATACGTCCCGTCCCAAGCCTTGGAATTCTCTAGCTGCTCCTGTGTTTCCCCTACAAAAATACTTGTTCTCTTTCATAGCTTCTTTGGATTTGGGAAAGATAAATAATTCATATATATATATATATATATATATATATATATATATATATATATATATTATATATATATATATATATTGTATATTCACTTTAAGCAGTATACCAGCTGTAGCAGCGAAAGGACAACTGTAAGCAGTGACATCCCACTACAGGCCTCGAAAATGTCATGTCTCAATGCATTGCCATTATGGCAAGTCATAAGAGCTCGCGGAGAGCTCGCGGAGAGAGAGAGAGAGAGAGAGAGAGAGAGAGAGAGAGAGAGAGAGAGAGAGAGAGAGAGAGAGAGAGAGAGAGAGAGTTTATATGTCGGCGAATTATTTATTACTTATTGTCCTTCGTACGACAAAAACGCAGACAATATTTTCTGGGATGAACGAAAATGTTCCAAACTAAGCGTGTAGCCATTCTACCTTTTCAATAAACTTCTAACATTCCTCAGATTTACCGAAAGGTAGAATTCGATGAAATGTGTCGCGGCCCAAAACTAGCTGGGACGCAGAAGTGAGGGTAAAATAGCGTCAAAAAAAATTTAGCTTCATTTTCGGATAATAATAATAATAATAATAATAATAATAATAATATATTACATATATATTATACTTATTATTGTACATCACGTACCAGATATGCTTCTCAGGTCGTAAGCTGTTGCTATTTTTAACATTAGTTTGACACTGTTTATATTCTATCCCAGCAAAATCTGACTCTTAGTGTGTCCGTCCTTACGTTCTACTCAACGCACTTTTACTGTCCGCCCTCAGATCTTACAAACTCCTGAGGCTAGAGGGCTGCAAATTGGTACGTTGATCATTCACCACCCAGTCATCAAACATACCACATTGCAGCCCTCTAGCCTCATTAGTTTTGGTTTGAATTAAGGTTAAAGTTAGCCATAATCGTGCGTCTGGCAACGATATGACAGGAAACCACCGGACCTTGGTTAAAGTTTCATGGGCAGCGGATAAGATCTATTTTCGGTGGTCTTGATTATACTGTGTACAGAAAACTCGACTGCGCATTTTTTACTTGTTTAATTATTTTTTTAATAATACTTTATGGCCAAACCACTGTAGAGGGAAACGGCTTAATTACAATTTCCCTCGATTAACATGTTATGAACAAATTAAGAAACGATTCTATTCCATAATAATTTTGTTGTTTAAATACCCCGATACGATTTTAAGTATTGATCAGGCATGAAAATGAGAGATCAATAATAATAATAATAATAATAAGTAGAAAGATGTATTTCTACAAACTATGACACGTAATCTTGACCTCTACGAATCCTGCAGCTTTATTCCAACAACAAAAAATAAAAGTCCACAAAGAGAGAGAGAGAGAGAGAGAGAGAGAGAGAGAGAGAGAGAGAGAGAGAGAGAGAGAGAGAGTTAGTTCACAGCAAAGCGTATTTTGCGAAGAGAAAGTTAAAGGACCCTTTGTCGACTCGGCTTCGGAGAAAGTGACGCGACTGACACAAGAATCAGAGCTCTCAGTCAGAATGAAGGCGACTTTCAGCTGACGCAGTACAAATACGCGCGTGAATGTCTGCTGGACTTCACAGTTCCAGGGGTTCCCGATTCCTCGCACCGTTGGACTCTGGAACTGGACCTCACAGTTCCAGAGGTCCTGGATTCCTCGCACCGTTGGACTCTGGAACTGGACCTCACAGTTCCAGAGGTCCTGGATTCCTCGCACCGTTGGACTCTGGAACTGGACCTCACAGTTCCAGAGGTCCTGGATTCCTCGCACCGTTGGACTCTGGAACTGGACCTCACAGTTCCAGAGGTCCTGGATTCCTCGCACCGTTGGACTCTGGAAACTGGACCTCACAGTTACCAGAGGTCCTTGATTCCTCGCACCGTTGGGCTCTGGAACTGGACTCACAGTTCCGAGGTCCTTGATTCCTCGCACCGTTGGGCTCTGGAACTGGACCTCACAGTTCCAGAGGTCTGGATTCCTCGCACCGTTGGACTCTGGAACTGGACCTCACAGTTCCAGAGGTCTGGAACTGGACCTCACAGTTCCAGAGGTCCTGGATTCCTCGCACCGTTGGACTCTGGAACTGGACCTCACAGTTCCAGAGGTCCTGGATTCCTCGCACCGTTGGGCTCTGGAACTGGACCTCACAGTTCCAGAGGTCCTGGATTCCCTGGATTCCTCGCAATTTGTTCATTCATTAATATATTTTTTTCATCTTAAGTAAGTGAGATTTGTTTCTTCGTTTCCTTTTACCTCCTCTCACTTCTTCCTAACGAACGCCATAATATTCTTTGGAAGATTGAATTTCAAGTCAGTGGCCCCTTTTTGGTGGGCTTGTAGTACCTTGCGAACGGGGTTCGCCTTCTGAATAATAATAATAATAATAATAATAATAATAATAATAATAATAATAATAATATTTTGTTAAAGATGATGGCAGCATCAGTGGAATTGATTTTATATATGGTCTTTTCAATTCTTCTTATTATTCTCTTCTCATCAGGGCTGATATTTGCTAATAGCTGGCCGATGTTCATATCTCGGTGAAAGAAATGTTTCTAAAAATAATAATTTATTGATATGATAACAAAAGTGGTTAACAAATCTTAGTCTAAGGGCGTAACGGAATTCCAACGTTTCCAACCGTATCATCGGTTCATTTTCAAGGAAAGGTGAGCTTGAACTGATTGAAATGGGGTCGTTCGGCGGTATTTATTGTGTCCCAGGTGCGTGTTCTGGATGTCTGATGGGCGCTGCATTTTCATTGGCTGAACAGAGGATTAAGTCCCTGAGTCAAGCCGTCTTGCAGAGGTGGAAGCTCGCACTGCTCTTCTCGTGCGGACGCTGGAGACTGGGAGCGTAGTATTGGGAAGGTCATTGCCGATAGACGGGGGCACCTGATTGGCCGTTCGATCGGCTCTATGGTGCTGGCGGGCGGCGCCCCTTCGTGCCACCGTCGGGAGGAGTGAAGTCTCTTGGGTGGTGTTGAGGCTGGGTCTCTCCTTCCCGAGTGTAGGGCCTCCAAGAGGCGGAGGCGACGGTGGTCTGCTGCCTGCCTTATCGATAATTCTGATCATTAGGAATAATGTCATTCCTAAGTTATCCTGGTATTGTGGACGTTTTTGGCATGATTATGGATGGCGCCTTCCTGAGCGTGGCAGGATATCCTCTTCGAAAAATCGCATAGGTCGTCATACCAATGTAGCGCGGGGCGGGTTCACCCGGACAGGGCATTTGTACTGGTAGACAACGTAGTTTTCTTGAGAGGGTCCTGCAACACGGGGGCTGGATTGTTTTTCATAATCAGGCCACTGGTCTTCTTGCTCTTGTAGTAAATTATTAGTTTCACTTTTTTCGCAGGGTCCGTGGGGAGGACGTTCCTTTCTATGATGGTACGAAGGGCTCGCTCGTCCTCTTTGTATTTCTTATGAAATACTCCCTTGTAAAAGAGAGTGACGTCTTCAAGGGCGGTGGGACGAGGCTCCTGCTGATACCACTTATCGATGTTTCTGCGAATGCATTTAGTGATGTCCCGGTTGGAATACCCGTTGTTAATTAAAACTTGGGCAACACGTTCTAATTCAGTGTGCGTGTCCTTCCACGAAGAGCAGTGTGAGAGAGCTCTCCTGATGAAGGCGCTGATCGCAGTGCGCTTGTATCTCTCTGGACACCCTCGCTCTCGCCGTTCAGGCACATGCCCAAGGTGTGGGTTTCGTATACACCTGTGTTACGAAGCCGCTCCTCTTGTTGCCCGACGAGGACGTCGCCTCCCCTACCTTGACGTCCTCGTCGGGCAAACAAGAGGAGCGCTTCGTAACACAGGTGATACGAAACCCACAAACCTGGGCATGTGCCTGAACGGCGAGAGCGAGTGTCCAGAGAGATACAAGCGCACTGCGATCAGCGCCTTCATCAGGAGAGCTCCCTCACTGCTCTTCGTGGAAGGACACGCACACTGAATTAGAACGTGTTGCCCAAGTTTTAATTAACAACGGGTATTCCAACCGGGACATCACTAAATGCATTCGCAGAAACATCGATAAGTGGTATCAGCAGGGAGCCTCGTCCCACCGCCCTTGAAGACGTCACTCTCTTTTACAAGGGAGTATTTCATAAGAAATACAAAGAGGACGAGCGAGCCCTTCGTACCATCATAGAAAGGAACGTCTCCCCCACGGACCCTGCGAAAAAAGTGAAACTAATAATTTACTACAAGAGCAAGAAGACCAGTGGCCGATTATGAAAAACAATCCAGCCCCCGTGTTGCAGGACCCTCTCAAGAAAACTAACGTTGTCTACCAGTACAAATGCCCTGTCCGGGAATGCCCCGGCGCTTACATTGGTATGACGACTATGCGATTTTCGAAGAGGATATCTGCCACGCTCAGGAAGGCGCCATCCCACCTAATCATGCCAAAAACGTCCACAATACCAGGATAACTAGGAATGACATTATTCCTAATATCAGAATTATCGATAAGGCAGCAGACCACCGTCGCCTCCGCCTCTTGGAGGCCCTACACATCGGGAAGAGAGACCCAGCCTCAACACCACCCAAGAGACTTCACTCCTCCCGACGGTGGCACGAAGGGCGCCGCCCCGCCAGCACCATAGAGCCGATCGAACGGGCCAATCAGGTGCCCCCGTCTATCGGCAATGACCTTCCCAATACTACGCTCCCAGTCTCCAGCGTCCGCACGAGAAGAGCAGTGCGAGCTTCCACTCTGCAAGACGGCTTGACTCAGGGACTTAATCCTCTGTTCAGCCAATGAAAAGCAATGCAGCGCCCATCAGACAGAGCACCTGGGACACAATAAATACCGCCGAACGACCCCATTTCTCAATCAGTTCAAGCTCACCTTTGTCCTTGAAAATGAACCGATGATACGGTTGGAAACGTTGGAATTCCGTTACGCCCTTAGACTAAGATTTGTTAACCACTTTTGTTACCATATCAATAAATTATTATTTTTAGAAAACATTTCTTTCACCGAGATATGAACATCGGCCAGCTATTAGCAAATATCAGCCCTGATGAGAAGAGAGAATAATAAGAAGAATTGAAAAGACCATATATAAAATCAATTCCACTGATGCTGCCATCATCTTTAACAAAACATGTTTGAGAGAGGGTCTCCTACCTTCATTATAATAAAATAATAATAATAATAATTTCACTAGATTTCTTACACTTTACTGCTTATACTTGGTCTTGTCCTCCATAATCTTTCATAAAACATTTGGTTAGTTGGTTAGTTCAGGCTGTCAAGTTAAGAACGTGGACAATTTTAGCTATTCAGCTCTGAGGACAGTGCAAAGAGAGAGATTATTATTATTACTATTATTATTATTTATTTTTTTTTTGGCTCTATCACAGTCCTCCAATTCGACTGGGTGGTATTTATGTGTGGGGTTCCAGGTTGCATCCTGCCTCCTTAGGAGTCCATCACTTTTCTTACTATGTGTGCCGTTTCTAGGATCACACTCTTCTGCATGAGGCCCGGAGCTACTTCAGCCTCTAGTTTTTCTAGATTCCTTTTCAAGGATCTTGGGATCGTGCCTAGTGCTCCTATGATTATGGGTACGATTTCCACTGGCATATCCCATATCCTTCTTATTTCTATTTTCAGATCTTGATACTTATCCATTTTTTCCCTCTCTTTCTCTTCAACTCTGGTGTCCCATGGTATTGCGACATCAATGAGTGATACTTTCTTCTTGACTTTGTCAATCAACGTCACGTCTGGTCTGTTTGCACGTTATCACCCTATCCGTCCTGATACCATAGTCCCAGAGGATCTTTGCGTGATCGTTTTCTATCACTCCCTCAGGTTGGTGCCCGTACCACTTATTACTGCAAGGTAGCTGATGTTTCTTGCATAGGCTCCAGTGGAGGGCTTTTGCCACTGAATCATGCCTCTTTTTGTACTGGTTCTGTGCAAGTGCGGGCATTCGCTTGCTAGTGGTTTAAGGTTTCATTTTTCGTATTGCACTTCCTACATATGGGAGAGATGTTATTTCCATCTATCGTTCTTTGAACATTATTATTATTATTATTATTATTATTATTATTATTATTATTATTATTATTATCAGAGGAAGAAGAAGATAAACCCTATTCAAATGGAATAAGCCCACCAAAGGGACCACTGACTTGAACTTCAAGCTTCCAATGAATGTAACATGAAAAAAACAGTTTAAAGAAATATTTCAGTTTCAATACTATATTTTGGCTAGTTTTGCACTCTTATTGATGACTGAATTTTTTTTCAAAAATTATTTTAGGTGATATCACGGTGTCCATTCGAAAGAAGTAACAGAAGGTAAAAGAAAATACACAGAGAGAAGAGATCAGTCATTAGAAAAAAAAAACAAAAACAAATGAACGCATCAATAAATAGACAAAACTGTAACCAAATTATCAAAATACAAGAGACTTATTTTAGGGTATAGTAATGCATTGCGTCTCGGTCTGAACTTGCTGTGATAAATCAGGTAGAATACAGCCATAATGAGGTCGATACGAGGTTCAGTAACCCAAAAAGTAAGACCTCCCCCCACCCCCAAAAAAGAAGTCAGGTTCCATGAGACTGGGTCACTTACGCAGAGTCCTGAATTATACACGCGCGGGGCATTAGCGAAATTAACATATCGGATGGGATGGTTCCTTCCCAATTTCCATGATCGGCTACGAAAGAGGGGGAGAAGAGACAGAGAGAGAGAGAGGATGAGAGGACACACTCTCTCTTCTCTCTCTCTCTCTCTCTCTCTCTCTCCTCATTTCCGAAGCACCCTTGGGCCACAGTGCCTTTTGCAGGTGCAATAAATGCAATTGTAGGTAGGTGGGCCACCTTCTCTCTCTCTCTCTCTCTCTCTCTCTCTCTCTCTCTCTCTCTCTCTCTCTCTCTCTCTCTCTCTCTCTCACAACCGGGAATTTCATTCCCAGAGGTTCCGACAAAATCCAAAAAAATATAATACCCTAAACATTTAGACGCGCACACACACACACACACACACACACACACACACACATATATATATATATATATATCTATATATATATATATATATATATATATATATAGAGAGAGAGAGAGAGAGAGAGAGAGAGAGAGAGAGAGAGAGAACGAATATTCATAAAATACCAAAATACAAAAATTGGTTCTTGAGACTGACACAAACCGACAGCGGCCAAGTGAAACGTTTTATCATTGATGGTTCCTCCAGTTCTCGCTGCAAAATGTTCCTCTTGCACGGGCCTGGGCTAGACACGGGCATCATCAGCTTGCCCGGGTCCCTCGCAGGGGAGAACCAAAGAAACAAGACATGATCGGGAAATGAAGAAGAAGGGGGCGTTTATGTACCCGTTTTAAAAAAAAAGGCATCTGAACGCAACTTTCACATTGAAACCATCGTGACCAACTTAAGTCTCTACAGTAGGAGACGGTTTTTCGCTAAACAACCCGGCCGACTGAACGAGATGGCCTCTATATTACTCCCTCCCCAGGGAAGGAGGGGAGAGGGGGGGCCCTTCGCATGTTTCTGAGCAGGAGTAGCTACAATCTGTGAATGAATAAGAAGCTGCTGTGTCGTCAATTGCATTGTTGCATCACGGTTCGTGTCGTGAGGAAAACGGACTCTCAACAATAACATCTGGAGGGAATTTAGTCATCTGAATGATATAGAGTGTCTAGGAGAGAGAGAGAGAGAGAGAGAGAGAGAGAAGAGAGAGGAGAGAGAGAGAGAGAGAGAGAGAGAGAGAGAGAGGGGTACCCTATGAAAATGAGATTCAAATTCCAGGTAGGCTGTAAATGGACGGATCATACCACACACAGCATACACGTATATACAACTGTCTTGAAGACACGTATATGTACGTACATAAACAAACATACTAACATACAACAAACGCCCATGCACAAACACAAGCGCACATACACACAAACGGACACGAAATCGCAGGCCGATTGCGTCAGTCGATAGAAGGGAGAGAGACTCTCTCTCTCTCTCTCTCTCTGGCGATGACGTCATGCACACACTCCATCCTCTCTTTCCATCCCCACCCACATATCCCAGACCCCCCAACCATCCCCCCACCCCACCCCAAAAGCAGCTTCCCCAATTCCTACCAGACCCCAAAATTCACGTCTTCTTCATCTTCTTCTTCTTCTTCTCTCCTCTCATTCCTTTGCAGCCAAGGTCAGTGGTTTCCAGAATCTCTCTCTCTCTCTCTCTCTCTCTCTCTCTCTGTGTGTGTGTGTGTGTGACCTTCAAACGCTAATTCTAGGAAATGATGTGCGGTCTCTGGATTCTTGGAGGATGGGAGGGGGGAGGGGGGAGAATTAGATCACGGAAGGGGGTGTATGGGGGGGGGGGGGGGGTTAGTTATGGAAGGGAAACCGAGAGGAGGGAGGGCGGTTGGGGGGTGGATGGTGGGTAAAACACGTCAGCATAATCGTCTATTTTTGGCTCGTGCATACTACCGTCCTAGAAGAAGGCCTCTCATCTAGAACACACTCTCTCTCTCTCTCTCTCTCTCTCTCTCTGGCTCCGCACCAATGAGCTCTGAATCCGAAATTTGCTGGAGCGAAGGATGGAGCTCTCACGCATTTCCAGTGACGGAAATCGGACTCGGCTTATTTCCTGATCAATCTTCTCTAAACACTTCACAGGACAGAACAGAACATATAGATAGAATTTAGGCCCAAGGCTAAGCACTGGGACCATGTAGGTCATTCAGCGCTGGAACGGACACAGAGTCAACAGATTTGAAAGGTGTTACACAGCAGGGAAACCTCAAAGCAGCATCATTAGCAGTGTGTGGAACACGTAAGGTGGAAGAGAATACATACGGAGGTACAGCAAAAGGAATCAAAAGGAAAAAAAAAAAAAGAAAAAAAAAAAAAAAAAAAAAAAAAAAAAAAAAAAAACTCCAGTAATGCCTACAGTGCATCGCATGAGGTGCACTGACGGCACTACTTATACCTAGGAGGGCAATATATTCTTTATAAGTTCTGTAACTGAATGGAATAGACACGAAGCCATTACTGCTATAAGTGAGAATCGAGAACCCTACTTAGCTCGCTATTGAACGGACCTCTGAGAGAGAGAGAGAGAGAGAGAGAGAGAGAAGGAAGAAGAAGGCAGATGTATTAACCTTGAAATTGGAAATCAGTATTCTGAGAGAGAGAGAGAGAGAGAGAGAGAGAGAGAGAGAGAGAGAGAGAGATCCCAGCATATGCATCAGAATGTCCCAAAATTGGGCCGGATTCACGCCCTGGCCGATTTAAATCAAGGTTCACCTTGCTCCATTTTCTCTCTCTCTCTCTCTCTCTCTCTCTCTCTCTCTCTCTCTCCTACAAGAAGAAGATCTTCTTCGAGTCCACGAATGCAAGTGTGTCTGTGATGATGATGATAATAATAATGATAATAATAATCTCCTCACAATCGTGGTTATATGAGTGTCTAAGGCTTAGGCTTAGACCTAAGGACGGGGGACTAAAGCCTATATCCTAAGACCTAAGGCCTAGGAACTAAGGCCGAAGTCCTAGGAACTAAGACCTAAGTCCTAGGAACTATGGCTGAAGTCCTAGGAACTAAGGCAGAAGTCCTAGGAACTAAGCCAAAGTCCTAGGAACTAAGGCCGAAGTCCTAGAGATTAACACCTAAGTCCTACAGCATAGGGACTAGATCCTAAAGCCTAAATCCTAAGGCCTAGTGACTGGGCCGAAACAGACAGAAAAATGGAGAATTGGTATGGGCATCTACCCTTCCTTTAAAAAGGCATGTTCGACTTCGTCAGCTCTTGCCTGGCCTAAGCGGCTGGCACGACGTCTGACCCTGAACGACCACCAGCTCGTTGACCCTAGCTATCACCTCGACCTTACGTGACTGCTTGCCAACGCTGGAAGTCAGCATTCTTAACACGTGACCCTGGCGGCGTGGGGCAAACTAAGTCTGAAGATGGCATCTACTACACTTGCAATAAAACTACTAAGGTTTCTAATGAGCTAAGAAGCGTATATTAAATACGAGTTGATCATTCGACACATGACGGATGTTCTAATCTCTAGAATAAATGAAAACCTAATCAAAAGTCATGCTAGCGTTTTTTCATTGCAGGAGGGTCATGTACGAAATTTTTTTAAAAAAATATATATATATATATATATATATATATATATATATATATATATATATATATATATATATATATATATATATATATATATATATATATATATATAGCCGTTTCTGAAAAACATGAAGAAGCTACAGTCTCATGCAGATATATAAGGAAGGCTTTGTGGAGACAAGAGAACTCACGTCGAAATCCACAGGGAAGCACTGGCAAGAATACAATAATTAAAAGTTATATATATATATATATATATATATATATATATATATATATATATATATATATATATATATATATATATATATATATATATATATATATAGGCAGTCCCTCCCGGAGTTACGTCAGGTTTGGTTTAAGTCATTCCGGACTTAAGGCTCTTGCATCATGGCTGTTAATCTGCTTTTACAGCGCTGTAACCCAGACTTACAGCGCATGTTTGCATTTTTTTTCATTCCCATTATAATTAAGATTTGGTTTTAGGGCAATTTTTTTTTGGGGGGTACAGTACCCTGCTGGGAACGGAATCCCTCTTGTAACCCTGGGACTGATTATATATATATATATATATATATATATATATATATATATATATATATATAGATAATATATTATCATTATCACGCCCGAAAGTATTTTCGTTCGTTTATTTGTATTTTATTTATTTATTTATTTATTTTTTGCCCACGCAGTCGTATTTTTGTTTGCTTGTTAGTAACTGGGTGCTGTTTGCTTGTTATTTGTTTTGCATCGTTAGGAGGATAGTTTCTAATCCAATAATTTCTTCCTTTACATGATGACGTGGAGGCAGAGAGACTTTTTTTCGGGGGGGGGGGGGGGAAAATAAAAAGCCCAAGTTTGCGGTGATGATCCTCTGAACGCTACAGAGGTTGGGATTGCCTCTGAGAGGTACTTGTCTACTGAGAGCAGTGGATCGCCTTGGATCGCTTGCAATGGTGTGTAGCTGTTAGCGCCCTTTATTCCACATCAACGCCTGCCTGCTTTTGATCTTCAGCGCTTTATACCACTGTCACGCCGTTTGATCGTTCTCCCGCTGCTGATGCATGGATGTTTGTCTTCGAGGAGCACTGTGATCGAGTTTTTATAAAGTTCTCGATACCAATCTTGAGGATTACAACACTTGTCAATCTGCGACCGGACACATACGAACAACACACGAGAGGATATCAGCCTGGACAACCTCTAAAAGGAACTTCAGATTTATCACCTGGTCCCTTATATTTATTACTGCAACTGCAACGCCGGTTGATGATACTTTACGAGGAGTTAAGTAATTGGTAGTAGAACTGTCCTCCATTTTTAGAGCTGCAATAACAGCACTTCGTTACAACGAACATCAAGTTTACGCTGCAGTGACCTGAAACTTACCTCGGGTCCAAATATTATTCAATTCTTTCATTTATTTTTTTTTCTTCTTTTTGTAAATAAATATTTTATATTAACATTTTCGTATCATACTCCCTCGTTGTCCTTTGCCATCATTGTTACAAACTATAAACTCGTAGTTAAAGGTACTTCAGGTTGTGCAAAATACTATTGTTTCTTTTATGTAACGGCTTTACGCAAATTATAAAGAACCTGCGTTTACGTTAATGCTATTAAGTCGTGACAATATATATATATATATATATATATATATATATATATATATATATATATATATATATATATATATATATATATATAATATAAAATATCAATTAATTACAGTTGATATCTTGACTTATTATTCATGCAGAACAACACATTGCAAGATAACACAAAATGAAGAATGGAAATTAAATACACACACACACATATAATACACCCATCCAGGCACGTAAACAATGATGTATAAATCACACAGTCGACAGAAATATCTTGGTTATCCTCCGTACTGCACAGATGACAAACAACATTTTGACATTCAATGCCTGAACACGTAAAGCTGGTCTCCCTAAGTGATACTCCGTTTCCGTAGAAATACACTGATTCATTTGATTAGCAAAGCAACACTTGCTTACTTAAACCTAGAAATATGAAAAAAACGTCCTAAACACAGCACGAATGATAATAAAAACCTCCTTACTTGTAGTACATCCACAGAGGGGTGTGGGGGGCGGGCTCCACAGTGATGCTCTGGTCGATGCCTGGGAGTATTGACACGTACCGCGGGCGGCGGTGACCGCTGGGCATCACTCTCCTTCGGGAGGGTCCTACTCCTTCGAGAGGGTCCTACTCCTTTGGGAGGGTCCTACTCCTTCAGAAGGGTCTTTCTCCTTCAGGGGGGGTTCCTTCTCCTTCAGGAGATTCCTACTTCTTCACAAGGGTCCTTCTCCTTCAAGAGGTTCCTTCTTCTTCAGGAGGGTCCTACTCGTTCAGAAGCAACACACACCAAACTGAGACCTTATTGTATGTTATAAACGGCAAAAAAGTATCTTTTCAACACAAAAATTGTAATGTCTCAGACGAAAGGACTCCTGTTGTAAACACTCGACGATTTTTCTCAATCCAAAGTCGACACCTCCGAGCAAGATTCACTTCTTCGAGTTATGGGTTTTCCTCCTGGAAATGATTCCTCTTATTCCACAAGGTCTCCCTCCAAGGTGAACTGAACTCGAGTTTGCTCAACCTGATCAAATTACTGTGACGATCGACCTTTCCAGTCTGGCACTTGGAATTCAATTTCCAGTTTTCGTAATTTTTGTCTTTTTTTTTCCTGAAAACGACGCGACACGAAGAGAGGAGAAGCATAAGAAGATTTCCACACTACTTGGGATTAACAGAGCCGTCGAATTTCTCCAAAAGTTCCAAGGGGTCACTCACGCATCGGACCGTTGGACCGTGGAACAGGGACAGCCTCCCTACTGAAGATGGCGTGTAATTGCTATCCTAATTCAATCCTCGTTGTGTTTTAATAAGTAACTCACTTCTTGACCTGTTTATTGATTAATTTGTTAATTTATTTTTTCTTTTCTCATGAGTGACCTCATCTTTCTGTATTTCCTATTACTCTTCTGTTACTTCTTTCGAACGAACGCCATAACATCACCGTATTCTTTGGCAGCTGGAATTTCAAGTCAGTGGCCCCTTTGGTTTGCTTGTTCCACATGAATAGTTTCCACCTTCTGAATAATAATAATAATAATAATAATAATAATAATAATATAATAATAATAATAATAATAATAATAACAATAATAATAATAATAATAATAATAATAATAATAATAATAATAATATATTTTATTAAAAGTAATTTCTGCCTCAGCTGCGTTAATTTGATGAAGGTCCTTCGCTATTTTTCTAATTATTGTTTTCTCATTGTTGCTTAAACTATTGAGCAACAATGAGAAAACAATAATTGGAAAAATGGAGAAGAGCCATTATTAAATTAACGCAGCTGAGGCAGAAATTACTTTTAATAAAACATGTTTAAAAGAGGGTTGACTTCCAGCATACAATAATATTCATAATAAGGTAACTTGAAATTCCAGCCTCATGAAATATGACGTTCAGTTAAAGGAATTAACAGAAGGAAATAGTAAATACAGAAAGAAGAGATCAGGCATTAGAAAAGAAAATTAAATAAATAAGCAAAAGAGATGTAAGTCAATTATAAACACAAACAGAATTCGTGATCCATTTCATCTTCGCTTCGACTTCCAAGTTCCAACATCGTCAGTAGAGAGGTTGTTGTTCCAGAGTCGAAGGGTGGGAGGAATAAAGGACCACTGGAACTTCTCAAGAGGTAAATTTGTTGCACATTCAACTTTAGCTATCAAAGGTAAAGCCACGTAAATAAAGACTGTTCATGATAAAATAAATAAAGCGAAGAAATAGACATTTCATTGAAAAAAAAAGAGAGTAAATAATGAAGTTTCCAGTTCAGCTTATAATCAAAGCCACCGAAAACTACACCTATCTTCCGGTGGTCTCGGTACAACGCTGTATGAGCCGCGGTCCATGAAACTTTCAGCAGGCCGTGGTGGCCTGTCTTGTTCCGCTGCCAGAAGCAAGATCACGGCCAACTTTAACTTTCAAACAAAATAAAAACTACTGAGGCTAGGGGGCTGCAATTTGGTATGTTGGATGACTGGAGGGTGGATGATCAACATACCAATTTGCAGCCCTCTAGCCTCAGGAGTTTGTAAGATCTGAGGGCGGACAGAGAAAAGTGCCGACGGACAAAGCCATCACAATAGTTTTCTTTTAGTGAAGAAAAAAAAAAAGGCATAGAGAGAGACAGACAGACGTACAGCTGTGTATATATACACAGCTGTAGGTCAACTTGGGACTACCAATAGCGGTAGTTTATAATATGACCTAACATTATTATTTACATCGATAGCGCGTTCAGTTAAATATATAATTTTCTTTATAAAAAACTGAACCAAATTGAAAGAAAGAATTATATTATAACAAATATAGTACATATAGTATGTATGTTATATATATATATTATATCTATATATATATTAAGATAAAATGTCCTTTAATTATCTAACTCGTTCTAACTCGGAATTAATATATTTTCATGTATGTGAACACATGTGAAAATATATTAATTCCGAGGTCGAGAGAATTAGATATTAAAGGAACATTTGTAGGTTAATGCGTATGTGATGTATAT
>NC_061091.1:74053610-74101110 GCF_015104395.2 Macrobrachium nipponense | reverse complement strand
CGAAAATTTAATGACGTCACCTGACCATTCTCTATTGTGGATTATTTTTGGGAATAAATTATTTCTATGAACAATTATTTTTTGCAAATAATTTTTTGTGAATTACTTTTGGGAATAAATTATTTTTTTATAATTATTTTTGCATATAATTTTGTGAAAAATTTTTTGCGAATAATTATTTTTGTGAATAATAATTTTTTTGTAATTACTTTTTGGCGAACAATTATCGTTTTGCTAATTTTTACGAATAATTATTTTTTGTATAATAACTTTTTCAAGTTATTTCGGATTATCAATGGAAAATAATTAATTGCAACTGACGATGATTATGCGTTGCATGATTAGAAATAACTGGACTGATGTACATAGAGACAAACTTTGCAATAATGACGATAATACACAGAAATGTTATTTTGGTGATATTAAAAACAATTTCAAATGGATCTCCGGGGTCTTAACCAGGCGTGAAATAATAATAATAATAATAATAATAATAATAATAATAATAATAATAATAATAATAATAATATCTCGATGTGTAGCCGCATTATAATTATTATTATTTCAATATAATTAGAACAAATAACATGAACAATAATATATCACTAAGACCAACAAGACGGCAACAGCGACATGTTGTAACCCAACAGTCTCTCTCCCTCTCTCTTTCCAGGAAATTACTCGACGAGGTAATCCCCATACACTAGGACGAACGCTCTCTCTCTCTCTCTCTCTCTCTCTCCTGGAATCCAGACTCGACGATACAATTCCCACACTCTGTGAATGTTAAATATTTAATACATGACGATAAATAAATATTAATGTTAAAACATTTTGATTATTTAATAATACCCATAGCTATGCAATTTAACATCAACATCAAATAATTATTAGCCGAGAGATTACACCAATCACTTATTCTAACTCCTCTTTCCTTACCAATCACTTATTCTGCCCTTACCAATCACTCCTTCCATCAATATATATATATATATATATATATATATATATATATATATAATATATATATATATATATATATGTGTGTGTGTGTGTGTGTGTGTGTGTGTGTGTGTGTGTGTGTGTGTGTGTACTACGTATAAACTGATCGGATAAAACTAGTTTTTGCTCAATGCTCCTGGTGAGATGACAACGCTTGAAAAAAAACTTGTCTTGTATAAAGAGTTTTTTATGCTAATCTTCAATTTTTCTTCTTTTTTTTTACAGCGCTAAGTTCATGTTTGATTGGACTGTTATTTGGCTTTTTTTTTTCTTGATAATCTTCCAAATCTTGGTTTGTTTTTGTATATTACTAAGTTCATGTCTTTTTACAATTATTCTAATGATTATTTTTCGTTGGTGTTACATACCTTTTGTGTATCAATCCATCACCTTGATAATAATAATAATAAATAATAATAATAATAATAATAATAATAATAATAATAATAATAATAATGGAAAAAACGTAAATCCTCAATAATATATGTCTGCTTTGTATTTTAAATAACAACATCATAGACATATTATTGTGGATTTACTTTTCCATTTTATTTTATTAACTCATGTGATTATGAGGTTTCTTTGAATAATAATAATAATAATAATAATATTAATAATACTAATAATAATACTCATTAGGACGCAAAATAAAAAATGAATGAATACATTCATAAAGATAAAAACGTATCAAAATGCGAGGAGAATAGCATTACGGTAATAATAATAATAATAATAATAATAATAATAATAATAATAATAATAATAATAATTCTGAAAGTTTTCCCCTTTGAAATCGCCGGTATCCACCACAGTCGACTAACTACCTTCTGCTTAATAAATAAATAAAAATGCACCAAAGTTCCCTCTGCGCAATGGAGTTTCCTGTACAACGTATAAAGCTGTATACAAAACCATCAGCTACGACCGGTAGGCTCCATTCGCTCCCCAGATGTGGTAGAGCGAAGTTGCGTCCCACGCCTCCGGAAAACGGTACCAGATGCACGATTCATGGCTAACTTTAACCTGAAATAAAATTAGGACTACTGAGGCTAGAGGGCTGCAAATTGGTATGGTTGATGACTAGAGGGTGGATGATCAACATACCAATTTGCAGCCCTCTAGTTTCTGTGGTGTTTCAGATACAATCATTGTTGCACAGAGTTTCATCTCTTCACAAGAAACAAAGGCAAAGTATCAGTAAAATGTAAAACATTTCGAGCATCTTTTAAAGCAAATATTTTTAAATATAAAAATGAAAGCTTTCCAGAATTTTCCCAGCTCTTAACTGTGAAAGTACAGCACTTCCAGAATTTTCTTAAAGTCTAAAGTCAAGAACTTCCAGAATTTTCTTAAAGTGTAAAGTCAAGAACTTCCAGAATTTTCTTAGTGTAAAGTCAAGAACTTCCGAAATTTTCTTAAGTTTAAAGTCAAGCACTCCCAGAATTTTCTTAAAGTCTAAGTCAGAACTTCCAGAATTTTCTTAGTGTAAAGTCAAGAACTTCCAGAATTTTCTTAAAGTGTAAAGTCAAGAACTTCCAGAATTTTCTTAAAGTGTAAAGTCAAGAACTTCCAGAATTGTGAAAGTCAAGCACTTCCAGAATTTCCAACTGCAAACACGAAAGACTATCAAACAAACAAACAAACAAAGACAACCACCTCTCCTTCCAGGCTTCCAGATAGATAGATAGATCCCTGACTTCGAGGTTACTCACTGAAGCTATTCCTGGATCCCTCCTTTTTCCATATACGCCCTTTCCATTCCAGCGCCGCCGCCGACGACGACGACGTCACCCTCCATTAACAGGCATCGCAGCCATTAACCCCCCCCCCCCCCATCCTTAATGGGCCATCAAACCCCCCCCCCCCCTTCTCTCTCTCTCTCAAACCACCCATCCAGCAACACGACAATTAAAAAAGAAACTAGAATCCCAAGGTTAAACGTGTCTTCGTTTTCCTGGATACGCACCAAAGCAAGGTATACGTCTACGACGGCCTCGTAGACGTCTAAACGAGCTAAAATTAATTAACGACCACCTTGGTGGGCAACGCTCAATTACGTAGCGTGTTCGTGTTCGTGTGTAAGTGAGGAAATCACTTAAAAACGAATGTTGGAACATTCGTGACTTGAGTCTATGCGCCAGGAAGCGAACATCGATCGCTGGTGCTTAAACCTTCATAGTTGAAACTGGAATACAAAATTTAGGACAAAGGCCATGCGCTGGGACGAGTGAGGTCAATCAAAGACGACGAGAAAATTGATTGTTTTGTTTGTTTGTATGGTGTTTTTACGTTGCATGGAACCAGTGGTTATTCAGCAACGGGACCAACGGCTTTGCGTGACTTCCGAACCACGTCGAGAGTGAACTTCTATCACCAGAAATACACATCTCTCACTCCTCAATGGAATGGCCGAGAATCGAACCCGCGACCACCGAGTTGAGAAGCAAATACCAAACCAACCACGCCACTGAGGCGCACGAGGAAACTGAGAGTAAAAAATTCTTAAAGGCTTGACAATTGTCAGATAGGTTGGGGACACTGAGATGGACAAAAAACGGCACGAACGGAAGTACAGTAAAAGGAATGAAATGGGTTGCAGCTAGGGGTCGAAGGGACGCTCCAGGAAACCTCAAGTAATGCCTACAGGGCACCGCGCGAGGGACACTGACGGCACTACCCCATTACGGGGCAAAAAGCTTATTCGTGACTCTTCTATTGCACCTGCAAAACATTCCACTGAATAATAATAATAATAATAATAATAATAATAATATTGGTATTGGTAATGATAGTTTGATGCCAACCTTGGTGGCCCGACAAAAAAAATTTTCAGTGTGACACCCACATACTCAGCGTTGCCAGAAACAGGTACAATCTCAGTCTACGACGCCAGGAGTTTTTTCGTGCAATTCTGAATGTCAATCATGTCTTGTGGTAGCTTCAAAACGGGGGATTGGGGGGCAGGGGGGGAAGGAGGTCTTGAATTGAAGGATGGAATATTCTCTGGAATTTGGGGGAGGGGTAAATCTTGTCTACACCAGGCTGAATCATAATATTTTTAGAAGAGACGACCTCAGTCGTCACATTAGATGGGCACTGGGGATATTTCCCCCTTTTCAGCTGTTTTGTTTCTCCGGGTCTGGGCTATATAATGGCATCCGGTTTCCCATCCCAACGGCCTCGCATAAAACTATGGATAAAATGAGCTTTTAGGGCGTAAGAATTCAGAGGTACCTCCTGGCTACCTCTGAACATGAACCATTTGTAAAGGCAGTCACTGTATTTCAATGAAGCTCTTTTCTCTCACTGAGTGAGAAGATCCTGATTCATTTTTGTTTCCTAGGACCAGGGGATTCAGGCTCTTACAAATCTGAAAAATAAAATTGTCGATGGAAATCTGGTGCCCGATTTTACATTCAGAAATTGGCGGGTTCCATAATCCAGTCTGAGAAATCGACCGGATTTGTGACCATCAGGAAATAGGGTCACACTCGTACTCTCAAAAACCAACCACATTTTTCTATAAATGCAAGTTTTTTTTTTTTTAATCTTTCTATAATGTGTGTTATGTCTGTCCGTCAATCTGTCATTCAACCACGGCCAAACAGCTGGTCCGATGGGCATAAAACTTGGCAGGGTTATAGTGGGGACCCTCAAGTTGGTTTATAATGGGGTTTCATCCTACCTTACCCCCCCGCAAGGGGAGTGGGAGTGAGAAGGGATTCCCTGAAACGGAGCTGGTTATGCCCGTAGACTTAGTTAATCTACGAATTTATCATACATAATTTATGTTTATATATGTTTGCTAGTATATATAATTTGTTTGTTTTTTTAATTGTTACAGTTTACTTTCATATCCTAATCCTTTAATTTTCTATTTTTTTTCATGAAGTCAACTAGAATCTTAGTTTTCTGAAAAGAAAACTATCTCGCCGAATTTGTCTGTCCGACCTCACATCTAAAATCTACTGAGGCTAGAGGGCTGCAAATTGGTCTGTTGATCATCCACCCTCCAGTCATTAAACATAACAAATTGCAGCCTCTAGCCTCGGTAGTTTTTTTTTATATATATATATCCCGCTTCTGGCAACGCAACACGGGCCATCACGGCCGGCTGAGATTTTCATACGCAGCGTCTCATACAACATAATACCGAGACCACCGGAAGATAGAGCTTTCTTCTGTGGCTACTGTAATTCCAAATGAATACCAACTAGGCCCAGTGGACTCAGAAACTGGAATTCCAAATGAATGTGGACCCAGAAACTGGAATTCCAAATGAATGTGACCCGAGAAACTGGAATTCCAAATGAATGTGAACCCAGAAACTGGAATTCTAAATGAATGTGGACCCAGAAATTGGAATTCCAAATGATAATGAGAACCCAGAAACTGGAATTCCAAATGAATGTGGACCCAGAAACTGGAATTCCAAATGAATGTGAACCCAGAAACGGGAATTCCAAATGAATGTGGACCCAGAAACTGGAATTCCAAATGAATGTGAACCCAGAAACGGGAATTTCCAAATTGAATTTGGACCCAGAAACTGGAATTCCAAATGAATGTGAACCCAGAAACTGGAATTCCAAATGAATGTGGACCCAGAAACGGGAATTGTCCAATGAATGTGAACCCAGAAACTGGAATTCCAAAAATAATGTGGACCCAGAAACGGGAATTCCAAATGAATGTGGACCCAGAAACTGGAATTCCAAATGAATGTGGACCCAGAAACGGGAATTCCAAATGAATGAGAACCCAGAAACTGGAATTCCAAATGAATGTGGACCCAGAAACGGGAATTCCAAATGAATATGTGAACCCAGAAACTGGAATTCCAAATGAATGTGGACCCAGAAACGGGAATTCCATGAAATGTGAACCCAGAAACGGGAATCCAAATGAATGTGGACCCAGAAACTGGAATTCCAAATGAATGTGAACCCAGAAACTGGAATTCCAAATAAATGTGGACCCAGAAACGGGAATTTCAAATGAATGTGAACCCAGAAACTGGAATTCCAAATAAATGTCCGGACCCAAGAAAAACGGGAATTCCAAAATGAATGTAGACCCAGAAACGGGAATTCCAAAATGAATGTACCCAGAAACAGGAATTCCAAATGAATGGTGAACCCAGAAACTGGAATTCCAAATTATGTGGACCCAGAAATTGGAATTCCAAATGAATGTGAACCCAGACTGGAATTCCAAATGAATGGGACCCAGAAACGGGAATTCAATGAATGTGAACCCAGAAACTGGAATTCCAAATGTGGACCAGAAACGGAATTCCAAATGAATGTAGACCATGAAACGGGGGAATTCCAATGAATGTAGACCCAGAAAACTGGAATTCCAAAATGAATGTGAACCCGAAACAAACGGGTTGGAATTCCAAATGAATGTGAACCCAGAAACTGGAATTCCAAATAAATGGTTGGAACCCAGAAACGGGAATTCCAATGAATGTAGGAACCCAGAAACGGGAATTCCAAATGGAATTGTAGACCAAAACAGGAATTCCAAAATGAATGTGAACCCAGACTGAATTCCAAATTTTGTAAACCCGAATTAGGAATTTCCAAATGAATGTGGAACCCAGAAAACTGGAATTCCAAATGGAAGTGGACCCAGAAACGGGAATTTCCAAATGAATGTGAACCCAGAAACTGGAATTGGCCAATTAAATGTGGACCAAACGGAATTCCAAATGAATGTAGACCCAGAAACGGGAATTCCAAAGATGAACCCAGGAAGCAGAAACTGGAATTCCAAATGAAGGTTGAACCCAGAAACGGGAATTCCAAATGAATTGTGAACCCAGAAACAGGGGAATTCCAAATTTGAAATGTGAACCCAGAAACAGGAATTCCAAATGAATGTAGACCCAGGAAACGGGAATTCCAAATTGAATTTGGACCCAGAAACGGGAATTCCCAAATTGAATGTGAACCCAGAAAACAGGAATTCCAAATGAATTGTAGGACCCAGGAAACGGGAAATTCCAAACGTATACCAGCTATGACCAGTGGACCCAGAACTGGATCCCATAGAGCCGGGAGCCAGTTTCCCTTTACAGTCTCCGTCAGTCATCTTCACATCACCCCGATTTCAGCGACCTTCACCGCTGCAACGCCAGCGCATCAAACTAAAACGTCACCGACCAAACAACGTCTCGGGGCCTTCACTCAATGTGCTACAAGAGGAGCTACTTAATCAGGAGAGCGTCTAGCAGAGACTTGAGAGAGATGGCGCCCATCAAAACAATACCTCCTCAAGGTCGTGAGAGACGGAGCGGAAAGGTAAAGGAAGGGAGGGAGGAAAGGAACCCCCTCCCCCCCAGGGGGGGCGGGAAGGAACAACCCCCCACTCCACCAACACCAACAACCTGCGCACGAAGAAGAAGAAGCGTATACGAGGGCACCGCCTACAAAAGGCCACACCACCTGCATTCCGAAGGCCAGGTGGCCTTTGATACCGGGGACCGGGGGGGTGAGGGGGTTAGGTGCCGGGGGGTGGGGGAGGGGGGGGGGAGGGGGGATGGAGGGAGGCGGTAGGTGACATAACTCAACCTTCAATTATTATAGGTTCTTTTTCTTCCTCACTGATCATAATATTTTCTTCGAGACTTCCTGAATTCCCGAGGCTTCCAGTTCCATGTCTTCTTATCATCAGATTCTTCATTGATACGTTTATTTGCCTCATACTTTCTTCATTCTTGTCCCTCCCTCCACAACACTGTCTTCTTCGACGCGACTAAACTATCTCTTCGCAAAAGACCACAACCCACCCTTTCAGAGCGGTCGTCAACATCGTCAAGTTGCATCTCGGAATGTGGATGGACGAACGTAGTAGTACTCGAGACTGTGGAATTCACGGCCCTAGAAGTGGGGGCGAAGTACCCGTGAATGTGGACGTTGTTTTGCCCAACGAGGCCACTGGGCACTGAGTGACTGCAGCCCTTGAATGGATATACGGCCAAACACAGACACCATCCAAGAACCCTTGACAACATTCAGATTTATTCCTCCCCTCAGGCATTCCATCTTCTTGCCTGAGAGAGAGAGAGAGAGAGAGAGAGAGAGAGAGAGAGAGAGAGAGAGAGAGAGAGAGAGAATGCAGGTGGTTGGCATTGAGGGGGAGCCAAGTACTACAGTGATACATCTGATTCTGGAGTGCCACGCTCCTCACCAGGGTTTGAGTGGAATTCACATTTGAATGATATGGGAGAGGCAGCAGAAGTCTTATATTCTCAGAGTAGAGTTTATCCTTCTTCCTCTTCGCTATGATACGCGCATTTTTTCCGTATATACTCAACTTCCCTCGTGCTTATACGCATAAAATAGGAGCGATCTGAAACGCGTGAATTCGGCGTCAACATGCAACAAGTATAAAAAAAAATATGCAATAGAGTTTTCTGCACAGCATACAATACTGTATGATACTTTCAGCCCTGGTGGCGGCCGTGTCGTTGCGGTTCCAGACGCACAAGCATGAGTAACTTCAACCTTGAATAAAATAAAAAAAAACTACTGATTAAAGGGGGCTGCAATTTGGTATGTTGGATGGCTGGAGGGTGGATGACCAACGTACCAATTTGCAGCCCTCTAACCTCAGTAGTTTTTAAGATCTGAGGCCTGACAGGAGACAAAGCCATCACAATAGTTTTCTTTCATAGAACATTAAAAGCGCATGCTTCCTTGCTATATTCGAAGCATCGTAATTTTAAGCCTTAAATATTCCACAATCTATTTAAATCCTATAAAAATCATCTTATCTATCCTTCTACCTATTCAACCTTCACGTTACGCAAAAGGTCTGGGCGTCATTGCCTTCAATACCAAGATTGAATCAACCCCTATTTCTCAACCTCTGGGCGCAGGATTCCTAACAGCTTCTCCATGACTCGCCAGGTCTTACGAAAGGGTCCGTCCCAGATTTGATAACCCTCTCCAGATTAGATTCCTACAGTCCTCTTGTCGTGAGATGCCGCTTCTCAAGTCCTTTTTATTGTTCTAGTCAGGGTAGCTTTTGCTTCATTTTTTCTATTACATTTATGAATGATTGACTGACAGGTTTGTTAGAGACTGCAACCTTTTGCAAGTTCAAGATGAATTGGACATAAATGAGAGTTAGTCTTTGAATTTATTCCTGGGAAATGTATGCAACCCTTTTGGGAACATCCCGAAATGTATGTAACCTGTATGGGAACATCCCAGAATGTACGCAACTTGTATGGGAACATCCTAGAATGTATGCAACCTGTAAGGCAGCATCCAAACTGCATGTCATAAACATATCAAATACAAGTTGAAAACAAGATAGGGACTGATGTATTATAAGGCCGTATTCCTCTGAATAACATTTCACCGTTAGTAGTAGTAGTAGTAGTAGTAGTAGTAGTAGTAGTAGTAGTAGTAGTAGTAGTAATATCTTGGGAGCAGACCCTCTTTCAAACAAGTCTTTTTAAAAAGGATTGCTGCATCAGCTCCATTAATTTCGTATTGAATCTTCTCTATTTTCCTTATCAAGGATTTCTCAATGTTGCTAAAACTGGCAAGCAACGTGCCAAAGGGTAAATAATAACACAATATATACCAGGGTTCAAAAGCCACATAAACCTTGATATCGGAGTACCCACTTGAAATGTCTGAAGGCAAAGACAAGAAAGCAAAAGTTCTGTAGATATATACAAAAATATCCAAATATCCACAAGAGAAAAAATAACTACTTGCACACGCAGAGAGAGAGAGAGAGAGAGAGAGCAAACAAACAGAAAGCAGCACAAATGGGAAAACCCCAAACAGCGCGTCTGGACATTTAGAGACAAGCCAATAATATATCATTAAGAACACGCAACGAACGACCGGAGCCCAATCAATCATGCGCAGTGGGTTCCGGAGTCATGCGCATGCGCGGAAAACAGCGCAACAGGTGTGACTGATGGACAACGTCAGCGTCAACAACAAAAAAGATTTAACCAGTGAAGTCCAGAGAGAGAGAGAGAGAGAGAGAGAGAGAGAGAGAGAGAGAGAGACCCTGGGTCACTGAGGTTAGTAAGGTTGAGCCAACCGCCCCCCCCCCCCCCCCCCCCCCCCGTTTTGCAGAAGGCGCCGCCAAACTGGGGCAGTCAGTCGGGTCGTCCTTGACACCAATTATAATATATAATATAATATAATATATATATATATATATATATTATATATATATATATATATATATATATATATATATATATATATATATATAAAATCAATGTATACGACGCACACGAAGAAAAGACCACTACGCAGAAAATAACAAAAGGAAAAGATGACAAAACAACAACAACAAAAACACCGATCGGACTTTTAGAAGAAGAAGAAGAAGAAGAAGGAAGGAAGGTTCTGGGAGACAATAGAAAAGAAGTCTAGACAAGTTGAAGAGAATCTTAAGTTTTTCAGTTCATAGACTAACGTTAGACCCATGGTCTAATGAGATTCTAAGCAGACCTCGGTTTTAGACCCGTGGTGTAATGGAGACTATGTAGACCGCAGTTTAGATCCACGTTTGGACCCGTGGTCTAATAGAGACTCTATGCAGACTTCAGTTTAGACCCATGGTCTAATAAGTGTTGCATATAGACCTCAGTTTAGGCCCATTGTCTAATAAATGTTGCAAATAGACCTCGGTTTAGACCCATTGTCTAATAAATGTTGCATATAGACCTCGGTTTAGACACATTGTCTCATAAATATTGCATATAACACATGGTCTATTAATAAATATTCTATATGGACCTCAGTTTAGACCCATGGTCTAATAAATGTTGCATATAGACCTCGGTTTAGAGCCATGGTCTAATAAATATTCTATCTGGACCTCAGTTTAGACCCATGGTCTCCTAACTACCCTAGTAACTTTGGCAGAAGCCACTGACAACGCAACAAAACTCACACCGGAGAAGACGGAAACAGTCGTTAAAATATACACTGAAACACTGCTAGTGTACTACACAAACACCCGTACACTCAAAACACACACCCACCGACACCGTCAGACTCCGAACACTGTCCATTTCACTCATTCCTCGCCCCCTTTCTCTCTCTCTCTCTCTCTCTCTCTCTCTCTTCTCCTCAGCACCCAACTATCCTCCTCCAACGTGACGTCATATCTACGTCACCCAGGAAACCTTCCCCTCCCTACGGGGGACCCCTAGCTAGACCGACACCCTGTGAATCAGCCAGCTATTATTTCCCCCCTCAAACGTTGCCATGGCAACCGACGGAAGAAAGTGAAAATGCATGTGAATTCCCCGTCCTATGGGATAACCACCCCCCCACCATCTCTCTCTCTCTCTCTCTCTCTCTCTCTCTCTCTCTCTCTCTCTCCATCCAAAAGTTCAGGTACTTTCGTACTCTGCAGGCGAACACGCGATGGAGACATCATTCCTCCTCTCCTTACTTCCCCTCAATCGAGAGAGAGAGAGAGAGAGAGAGAGAGAGAGAGAGAGAAGGTGGGGGGAGGGATAAGCAGCATGCCACACCTAACCTCGGTATGGGCGCGCATGTGCGTTCAGGCGTGAGAGAAACTTCTTTTCCTCGGCCTCTCGAGATAAGGAGAGAGGGCGTTTCTCTCTAATAATAATAATAATAATATTAATAAACAATGATTATGAAATCAATATCAAAGATGAATAATGAAATGGTAAAAAGTTATTTAAAAGAAATGTGAATTATATTGGCGATATAATTCATCATCCAAAATAGAACTGGGATAACTCAGTAACAATTACTTTTAGAATACAATAAATTATAATCAGTATCAGCCTTTGCTCTTAGAATACTATTAGTCTGTTTTCTATAGTCTGCTCTCAGAGAACTAGTCATAGCTAACTACCAGCCTTTGCTCTCAGAAAACTAACAGGATTAGTACTATAGTAGATTCACATCAACCGTGCATCTGATGTCAAGGCCAGTCCCTTACGACGTTCCTAATTGGCTGTTGATAAACCAATCACAGGGTTGGGAATTCTCCTCAGTCTCTCTCAAGAGTTTACATAGGCAGTATGTATGTATCACTTCTCCTGAGGGATACTTTTGAAAGACGTATCCCTCAGGAGAGGTGGAACATAGATCCTGCCGATGTGAATCTGGAGAGAGACTGAGGAGAGTTTCCAGCCCTGTGATTGGCTTATCAACAGCCAATCAGGAGCGTCGTAAGGGAACTGGCCTATGCATCAAATGCACGGTTCATGATGTGAATCTACTATAGCAGCCTTAGCCCTCAGAAAACTAACAGCCTTTGCTCTCAAAAACTAACAGACTATGAGAAGCCTTTGCTCTTAGAAAATGAACAGAAAACTACCAGCCGTTGCTCTCAGAAAACGAACAGGATACAACTAGCTTCTGCACACAGAAAACTAACAGAATACAAGCAGCCCTAGACCTCAGAAAAAACAGCAAGAGAGCAGGGTCGAGACATTCCGCTTACCTACTGCTCAGGTCGCTACAGCTACGAAGACAACACAAGGAGAGGATAAACTATACCCGATCACATTGGCGTCGATCGCGAAGAGCTCCTCCATTTGGAATCGATCCCGAGTGAGTGGCGTGTGAATGAGCTCCAGTTCAAATAAAAATGAAGACTGGCAAGTACCTCAGATAAGACGCATTTACACGACATACAAAGGGCTGGGCTTCTTGTTTCTAAAGAGCAGGGAGTTCCCATGTTTATTTTTGCCTGCTTTAAAATATATAATCAGTTGTTTATATTATATATTATATAATATAACTGATTCAGTATCTTTGTAGTGCAGGAGTGTTTTAATTGTTACAGTTACGCGCTTCTACAGACAGATACATAGAGAATTATTAACACAGATGGTCTGTCCCCCAATCTCGGAAGGATGTATCCACAGAGAGAGAGAGAGGAGAGAGAGGAAACTGAATATCTCTATCATACTTAAGAAGCCCGTTTAATGGGCAACATTGCAGCACGTGTTGCCTTGTTGTACAATACTTGAAGCAGGACTCTACATAGTCATCGAGGTGTAACTATTTTCAGGAGATACGAAAATAATGAATTTCGGAATAAATTCCTCAATCAGGAATGACCCACCTTCGCAGAAAACTTCCACAACAATATAGCCCCCTTCTTACATTTGGTAGTTAGTCGACTGTGGTGGGTTACGTCACGTTGAAAGGCAGCCAAAAAGCAGATTTCTCCCAAAAGACTCAATGGAAAGCTGATTAACCCTTTCAGCCCCGATGACGCAAAAGAGTGACATAAAACAAATGAAAAATGCGCCCAAGTTTCTTTGGCGCGATTTATCTTCCGGATGCCTCGGTATAATGCTCTGAGCCCTGGCCCATGAAACTTTAACCACAGCCCGGTGGCGGTTGCCCATACCGTCGCCAGACGCACGATTATGGCTAACTTTAACATTGAATAAAATATAAACTTGAGGCTACAGGGCTGCAATTTAGTACATTTGATGATTGGAGGGTGGATGCTCGACATGCTGATTTGCAGCGCTCTAGCCTCAGTAGGTTTTAAGATCTGGAAAAGTGCAGATAGAAAAGCTGGCACAATAGTTTTCGCTTCAGCTTCCAATCTCTGAGATTCACATTGGTTTTTATAAGGCTCTAGAGATGGGTACCTCAGTTTTATAACCCCAAGTTCCAGCACTGGTTGTTTAGAACAGTGAAGTATATCTTAGCTTCACCAGACCACTGAGCTGATTACCAGCTATCCAAGGGCTGCTGGCCCGAAGGATTAGACTGTTATTTATGTGGCTATGAACCAATTGGTTACTGAGCAACGGGACCAACAGTTTATTGTGGGATCCAAACCATTATATCGAGAAATGAATTTCTAACTACCAGACATAAATTCCTCTGGTTCCTCTGGCTACCAGATTGATAGGCGAGTACGCAACCCACCCGTCCAATGAGTAACTTGTTTAGAACGGCGAACGCCAGGTTCCCCTAAGCACCACCAGAAGAGTGGCAAACTCTGCCAAATTGGAGATCCGAAGAAAGAGAATATCAACGAAGGTACAGCAAAGGTAACGACAAGGGTCGCAGCTAGGTGCCGAAGGGACGCTGCAAAGAACCTTAAGTAATGCCTACAGCTCACCACATGAGGTGCACTGACAGCACCAGCCCCCTACGAGCATATATAATAAAAAGGAAAATCTATAAGCACCTCAAGGCGGTACATTGAACCTCTTCGCTTTTTTTTTTTTTTTTTTTTTTTTTTTTTTTTTTTTTTTTTTTTTTTTTTTTTTTTTCTGCGTCGTGTCCTTCGCAGTTGGCCCTTCTGTGAACGACAGTTTTGTAGCGACACTCCGTCGGCATCATTTAAATAACAGGTCAAGGGGAGAGGGCGCGATGGCGGGGAAATTCGTCAGTAGGTCCTTTCATTGGGATACCCACCATGCTATTAGCGGGACAAGGGTGTCTATGATGACCAGCATTCCTGACTATGAGGACATCTTTCTACAAGGGGGAATTTGGAGAGATTGGATTTTTGAATAATAATAATAATAATAAAACAACTCCGTCCATTTTCATGGGTCCTTCGATAATTGCCAAACCTTTGCATCAACAGAGAACGTCACCAATTCAGTCAGAAACACCACGAGAGCAAAAACCATCTCGCCTTGCAGGCGTCTGCTGACTTGACGATAGCGAGATATTAACAAGAATTGTGGGTAAAAAAAAAAAAACAACGGTTTCAATTACCAACAGTGCTTATCTTGCAGAGAGAGAGAGAGAGAGAGAGAGAGAGAGAGAGAGAGAGAGAGAGAGCAATCATAACCAGACCCACGTCAGCAGACAAAGTGTTGTGAGAAAGAAAAACATGTTTCAATTAGCTGCATCGGATACCTTGGGCAGAGAGAGAGAGAGAGAGAGAGAGAGAGAGAGAGAGAATCAGTGGTGAATCTGGTCATTAGTAGGCGGGGTGGCCATCTGCGACTTCCAGAGGCCATCAAAGAAACCGGATAGGATATTTCACTGATACCTATTAACTAAAGACTTCACTTCATAGATAACCAATAACTAGAGACCTGATTTCACAGATAACCAATAACTAGAGACCTGATTTCACAGATAACCAATAACTAGAGACCTGATTTCACAGATAACCTGTAACTAGAGACCTGATTTAAGGCCGAAGAAGTGTATAGATCTCAAAGGGGCCTCTTCAGCCTGATTATCCGATCAAGAAGGAAGAAGATCTTAGGCTGTCGTCAATGAGGTCACAGAAGAAGTTCCTTTAAAGCTGCTGCCTTCTTCGGCGTCTCTTTGATTTCATTCACGAGATATCTGGGCCGCAAGATTTCGAGGACGACTGCGCACGCACGTACACACGCGCACACATACAGTCAATATAAATCGACTCCGTTCACATACACACGCACATAAACCCATGGACACATACTACAGCCGGAACGAGTGGTACAGAACTTGGCTGTAACACAAAGTTAAAGAAGTCTTATTACCATAATTACATGACCACCATCCACATTAATTAATGTCACCTCCTCCATCTGTTTTATTCGGAACTGACGGTAAAAATCCACAGTCGACATCACTGCGCACCAGTCACTGATGAGTATCTTTTAAAAAGAGCTACAGTAAATCCCTGTTTTCTCAGAACCAATAACCTATATGTGACGCCAGTTTGAGTCGTTCCTGTTTCTGTCTCCTTTTTCACGGAACGGAATTTTGCATTTGCACTATGACAACACAATTGTCAGGAGAGCGTTGAGGAAAACAAGATGGAAGAAAGAGAATATGAACGGAAGTACAGTAAAAGGAATGGCGCTGCAAAGAACCTTTAGGAATTCCTGCAGTGCTCTACGAGAGGTGCACTGACGACAATAACTCCGGCCCCAAGGAGTCCTTTGTCTCGGGAACACTTAAATGCTAAACAAAGCCAGGCCGATACTTGCCCCAGGGCAATCCCACTTGCCACCAGGCCCATTCCCAGTCCAGCCCGGCTACAAGGCCAAGGGGCCAAACAACCATCAGGCCGCTACATGCCCACGGGGCCATCCCAGAATGCCCAGGGCTTACCGCACTGCCAGGGCATTGGCCCTCCCAGGTTCAGCCACGCTACTTGTCACGCCCAGGGCATTCCCAGTCCCAGGCGCTACTTGCCCAGCATTCCCAGTCAGGCCGCTACTGCCAGGCATTCCCAGTCAGGCCGCTACTGCCAAGGGCATTCCCAGTCAGGCCGCTTACTGCCAGGGCATCCCAGTCAGGCCGCTACTGCCCGGGCATTCCCAGTCCCAGGTGCCGCTACTGCCAAAGGGCTTCCCAGTGTCATCAGGCGGCGTACTGCCAAGGCATTCCCAGTCAGGTAGCCAAGCTCCCAGTCAGGCCGCTACTGCCAGGCATTCCCGTCAAGCCGCTACTGCCAAAGGGCATTCCCAGTCAGGCCGCGTACTGCCAGGGCATTCCCGGTCAGGGCCGCTACTGCCAAGGGCATTCCCGGTCAGGCCGCTACTGCCAAGGGCATTCCCGGTCAGGCCGCTACGCTACTTGCCCGGCAGGGCATTCCAAGGTTAGGCGGTACTGGCCAAGCATTCCAAGTTTTCCCAGGCCAACCTACTGCCCAGGAAGCAGTTCCCGAGTCAGGCCGCTACTGCCAAGAAGGGCATTCCCAGTCAGGCCCACTACTTGCCCAGGGGCATTCCCGATCAGGCCGCTACTGCCCAGGGCATTCCTGGTCAGGCCGGCATACTCGCCAAAGGCTTCCCGGTCAGGCCGTTGACCCTGGCCAAGGCGCATTCCGGTTCAGGTGGCCGGCTACTGCCTAAGGGCATTCCCAGGTCCAGGCCGCTACTGCCAATTGGCAAATTCCAGGGTCAGGCTTCCTTTACTGCCCAGGGCATTTCCCAGGTCCGGCCGCTACTGCCAAAGGGGCCATTCCCATGGTCAGGCCCGCCTTACTTGCCAAGGGGCATTCCCAGGTCCAGGCCGCTACTGCCCAAGGGCCTTCCAGTTCCGGCCAGGGCCATTTTTCCCAGTTCAGGCCGCTTACTTGCCAGGGCATCCAGTTCAGGCTGCCTAACTGCCAAAGGACTATTCCCAGTCAAGGCTGCTACTGGCCAAGGGCAATTTCCCAGGTTTCAGGCCAAGGGCATTCCAGCAGGCCGGCTTACCTGCCAAGGGATTCCCAGGTTCCAAGGCCGCTACTTGCCCAGGGCATTCCCAGGTCCAGGCCGCTACTGCCAAAGGGCAATTCCCAGTTCAGGCCAAGGGGCATTCCCAGTCAGGGCCGCTTACTGCCCAAGGGGATTTCCCAGTTCCAGCCGCTACTGCCCAGGGGCATTCCAGGTCATGGCCGCTAACTTGGCCAAGGGGCATTTCCCCAGGTCAGGCCGCTACTTGCCAAGGGCATTCCCAGGTCAGGCGCTTACTGCCCAGGGCCATTCCCAGTCATTGCCGCTAAATTGGGCCAAGGTTCCTTCCCAGTTCAGGCCGGCTCTGCCAAGGGCATTCCCAGTTCAGGACCGCTAACTGCCAAGGGCATTCCCAGTTCAGGCCAATGGGCATTCCCAAGTTCAAGGGCCAAGGGGCATTCCCAGTTCAGGCCGCTTAACTGCCAAAGGGCATTTCCCAGTCGGCCGCTCTATTCTGGCCAAGGGCATTCCCAGTCAGCCGCTACTGGCCAAGGGCATTCCCAGTCAGGGCCGCTACTGCCAAGGGCATTCCCAGGGTTCAGGCCGCTACTGGCCAAGGGCATTCCCAGGGTCCAGGCCGCTACTGGCCAAGGCCCATTCCCAAGGGTAGGCCAAGGGCATTTTCCCAGTCAGGCCCGCTTACTGGCCCAAGGGCTTCCCATTTCCCAGGCCGCTACTGGCCCAGGCCATTCCCAGTCAGGCCGCTAACTGCCCCAAGGGCATTTCCCAGTCCAGGCCGCTTACTGCCCAGGGCATTTTCCCAGTCAGGCCGCTACTGCCCATGGGCAATTTCCCAGTCAGGCCGCAACTGGGCCCAGGGCATTTCCCAGTCAGGCCGCTACTCCCAGTGCCAAATTTCCCAGGGTCAGGCCGCTTACCCTGCCCAGGGCATTCCCAGTCCAGGCCGCTACTGCCCAAGGGCATTCCCAGTCAGGCGCTTACTGCCCAGGGCGATTCCCAGTCAGGCCGCAACTGCCCAGGGCATTCCCAGTCAGGCCGCTATGCCCAGGGGCAATTTTCCCAGTCAGCCGCAAGCTGCCCAGGGCATTCCCAGTTCAGGCCGCACTGGCCAGGGCATCTTCCAAGTAGGCCGCAACTGCCCAGGGCATTTCCCAGTCAAGCCGCTACGCCCAGGGCCATTCCCAGTCAGGGCCGCTACTGCCCAAGGGCATTCCCGTCAGGCCAAGGGCATTCCAGTCAGGCCGCTTACTGCCAAAGGCATTCCCCAGTCAGGCCGCTTCTCCAGGGCATTCCCAGTCAGGCCGTTTATTAACTGCCCAGGGCATCACCATCAGGCCGCTAACTGCCAAGGCATTCCAGTTCAAGGCCGCTACTGCCAAGGGCATTCCCAGTCAGGCCGCTACTGCCAAGGGCATTCCCAGTCAGGCCAAGGGCATTCCCAGTCAGGCCGCTACTGCCCAGGGCATTCCCAGTCAGGCCGCTACTGCCAGGGCATTCCCAGTCAGGCCGCTACTGCCCAGGGCATTCCCAGTCAGGCCGCTACTGCCCAGGGCATTCCCACCGTCAGGCCCGCTTACTGCCCAGGGCATTCCCATGTCAGGCCCGCAACTGCCCAGGGCATTCCCCAGTCAGGCCGCAACTGCCCAGGGCATTCCCAGTCAGGCCGCTACTGCCCAGGGCATTCCCAGTCAGGCCGCTACTGCCCAGGGCATTCCCAGAGGCGAGGCGCTACTGCCCAGGGCATTCCCCAGTCAGGCCGCAACTGCCCAGGGGCATCCCAGTCAGGCGCTACTGCCCAGGGCATTCCCAGTCAGGAACGCACTGCAGGCATTCCCAGGTCAGGCCGGCCCTACTTTGCGGGCATTCCAGTCAGGCCGCAACTGCCCAGGGCATTCCCAGTCAGGCCGCTACTGCCAGGGCATTCCCAGTCAGGCCGCTACTGCCCAGGGCATTCCCAGTCAGGCCCGCTACGTTCAGGCCACGGGCATTCCCAGTCAGGCCTGCAACCTGCCCAAGGGCATCCCAGTTCCCAGGCGGCACTGGCCAGGGCATTCCCATCAGACCGCCCAACTCCCAGGCCGCAAACTGCCCAGGCATTCCCCAGTCAGGCCGCAACTGCCCAGGGGCCATTCCCAGTCAGGGCCGGCAACTCCCCAGGGCATTCCCAGTCAGGCCGCAACTGCCCAGGGCATTCCCAGTCAGGCCGCAACTGCCCAGGGCATTCCCAGTCAGGCCGCTACTGCCCAGGGCATTCCCAGTCAGGCCGCTACTGCCAAGGGCATTCCCAGTCAGGCCGCTACTGCCAAGGGCATTCCCAGTCAGGCCGCTACTGCCCAGGGCATTCCCAGTCAGGCCAAGGGCATTCCCAGTCAGGCCAAGGGCATTCCCAGTCAGGCCGCTACTGCCAAGGGCATTCCCAGTCAGGCCGCTACTGCCAAGGGCATTCCCAGTCAGGCCGCTACTGCCCAGGGATTCCAGTCAGGCCAAGGGCTTCCCAGCAGGCCGCTACTGCCCAGGCATTCCCAGTCAGGCCGCTACTGCACGGGCATCCCCGTCGGCCGCACTGCCAAGGGCTTCCCAGTCGGCCGCTACTGCCAAGGGCATTCCCAGTCAGGCCGCACTGGCCGGGGCTTCCCAGTCCAGGGCCCGCTACTGCCCAGGGCATTCCCAGTCAGGCCAAGGGCATTCCCAGTCCAGGCCAAGGGCATTCCCAGTCAGGCCGCTACTGCCCAGGGCATTCCCAGTCAGGCCGCTACTGCCCAGGGCATTCCCAGTCAGGCCGCTACTGCCAAAGGCATTCCCAGTCAGGCCGCTACTGCCAAGGGGGGGGGGGGGGGGGGGATTCCCAGTCAGGCCGCTACTGCCCAGGGCATTCCCAGTCAGGCCGCTACTGCCCAGGGCATTCCCAGTCAGGCCGCTACTGCCAAGGGCATTCCCAGTCAGGCCGCTACTGCCAAGGGCATTCCCAGTCAGGCCGCTACTGCCAAGGGCATTCCCAGTCAGACCGCTACTGCCAAAGGCATTCCCGTCCGGCCGTACTGCCAAGGGCATTCCCAGTCAGGCCGCTACTGCCAAGGGCATTCCCAGTCAGGCCGCTACTGCCAAGGGCCATTCCAGGTCAGAGGGCTTGCTACTTTGCCCAGGGCATTCCCGTCAGGCCGCTACTGGCCCTAAGGGCATTCCCAGTCAGGCCCGCTACTGCCAAGGCATTCCCCAGTCCAGGACCGCTACTGCCAAAGGGCATTCCCATTCCAGGCTCACGGCCTACTGCCAGGGCATTTCCCAGATCAGGCCGCTACTGCCAAGGGCATTCCCAGTCAAGGCCGCTACTTCTGGGCAGGGCATTCCCAGTCAGGAGCCTGCTACTTCCCAGGGCCAATTCCCAGGTCAGGCCGCTTACCCTGCCCGGGCATTCTTCCCAGGTCATGGCCGGCTACTGCCCAAATGCATTACCAGTCCCGGCCGCTACTTGCCCAAGGCAGTCCCAGTCTGGCCGCTCTGCAAGGGCAATTCCCAGTCCCGGCCAGGGCACTTCCCAGTCAGGCCGCTACTGCCAAATGGCATTTCCCAATATCAGGCCCGCTACTGCGCCATGGCCATTCCCAGTCCTCTGCTTAACTTTGCCCCAGGGTCATTCCCAGTCAGTCCGCTAACTGCCCAGGGCATTGCCCCTTCAGGCCGCACTGCCCAGGGCAATTCCCATCCAGGCCGCAACTGCCGGCATTCCCAGTCAGGCCACTACTGCCAGGGGCAATTCCCAGTCAGGCTGCTACTTGCCCAAGGGGCCATTCCCAGTCAGGCCAAGGGCATTGCCAATCAGGCCAAAGGCATTCCCAGGGCAGGCCGCAACTGCCCAAAGGGGCAATTCCCATTCAGGCCCGCTACTGGGCCAAGGGCCATTCCCAGTCAGGCCGCTATGCCAGGGCATTCCCAGTCAGGCCGCTACTGCCAGGGCATTCCCAAGTCAGGACGCTACTGCCAAGGCCATTCCAGTCAGGGCTACTGCCCAAAGGCATTCCCATCAGGACGCTACTGCCAAGGATTCCCAGTCAGGCCGCCTACTGCCAAGGGCATTCCCAGTCGGCCGCTACTGCCAATGGGCATTCCCTTCAGCGACGATAATGCCATGTGCATTCCCAGTCAGGCCGCTACTTGCCAAGGGATTCCCAGTCAGGCGTTTACTGCCAAGGGCATTCCCAGTCAGGGCCGCTACTGCCAAGCGGCATTCCCAGTCAGGCCAAGGGCATTCCCAGTCAGGCCGCTACTGCCCAGGGCATTCCCAGTCAGGCCGCTACTGCCCAGGGCATTCCCAGTCAGGCCGCTACTGCCCAGGGCATTCCCAGTCAGGCCGCAACTGCCCAGGGCATTCCCAGTCAGGCGTACTGCCAAGGGCATTCCCAGTCAGGCCGTACTGCCCAGGGCATTCCCAGTCAGCGCCGCTACCTGCCAAGGCATTCCCAGCGGGCCGCTACTGCACAGGGCATTCCCAGTCAGGCCGCTGCTGCTCAGGCATTCCAGTCAGGCCAAGGGCTATTCCCAGTCAGGCCGCTACGTCTAAGGGCATTGCCCAAGTCATGGCCGCTACTGCCCACGGGCCATTCCCAGTCAGGCCGCTACTGCCAAGGGCATTTCCCAGTCAGGACGCTACTGCCCACAAGGGCAGTCCCAGTCAGGCCGCTACCGCCAAGGGCATTTCCCAGTCAGGGACCGTACTGCCAAGGCATTCCCAATCAGACGTATGACAAGGGCATTCCCAGTCAGGCCTGCTACTGCCAATGGCAATTCCCAGTCAGGCCAAGGGCATTCCCAGTCAGGCCCGCGTACTGCCCCAAGGTGCATTCCCCCCCCAGTCAGGGCCGACTACTAGCCCAATGGGCAAGGGTCCCCCCAGTTCCCAGGCTCTTAGGCTTGCTGACTGCCAAGGGCAAATTCCCATCAGGCCAAGGGCAGTGCCAATTCAGGCCAAAGGCATTCCCCGCAGTTCAGGCCGGCAACTGCCCAGGTGGCAATTCCCAGTCAGGCCGCTACTGCCAAGGGCATTCCCAGTCAGGCCGCTACTGCCCAGGGCATTCCCAGTCAGGCCGCTACTGCCAAGGGCATTCCCAGTCAGGCCGCTACTGCCAAGGGCATTCCCAGTCAGGCCGCTACTGCCAAGGGCATTCCCAGTCAGGCCGCTACTGCCAAGGGCATTCCCAGTCAGGCCGCTACTGCCAAGGGCATTCCCAGTCAGGCCGCTACTGCCAAAGGCATTCCCAGTCAGGCCGCTACTTGCCATGGGCATTGTCCCAGTTCATGGCCGCTAACTGCCAAGGGCATTCCCAGTCCAGGCCGCTACTGCCAAGGGCAATTCCCGCAGTCAGGCCCGCTACTGCCAAGGGCATTTCCCAGTCAGGCCAAGGGCAATTCCCAGTCCAGGCCGCTACTGGTGCCCAGGGCATTTCCCAGTCAGGGCCTGCTAACTCCCCAGGGCATTCCCAAGTCACGGCTCGCAACCTGCCCAGGGCATTTCCCAGTCAGGCCGCAACGTGGCCCAGGGCATTCCCAGTCAAGGCCGCTACTGCCCAAGGGCATTCCCAGTCAGGCCGAAAACTACTGGCCCAGGGCCAATTCCCAGTCAGGCCGCTACTGCCAAGGGGCATTCCCCAGTCAGGCCGCTGACTGCCCAGGCGATTCCATGTCAGCCGTGCTGCCCAGGGCATTCCCATCAGGCCAAGGGCGATTCCCAGGTCCAGGCCGCTACTGCCAAGGGCTATTCCCCAGTCATGGCCGCTTACTGGCCCAAGGGGCATTCCCAGTCAGGCCGCTACTGCCCAGGGCATTCCCAGTCAGGCCGCTAACCGGGCCAAGGGCATTTCCCAGCTCAGGACCGGCTACTGCCTCAAGGGCATTCCCAGTCAGGCACCGCTACTGCCGAAGGGCATTTCCCAGTTCCAGGCCTGCTACTTGCCAAGGGCATTCCCAGTCAGGCCTGCTTACTGCCAAAAGGCATTCCCCAGTCAGGCCGCCTACTGCCAAGGGCTTCCCAGTCCAAGGCCAAGGGCATTCCCAGGTCCAGCCGCTACTGCCCAAGGGCATTCCCATTCCCACGGCCCTACTGGCAAGGCCATTCCCAGTCCCAGGGCCGCAACTTTGCCCGGGCATTACCAGGTCCAAGGGCCGCAACTTGCCCAGTGCATCCCATCAGGCTGCAACTGCCCGGAAGGGCATTCCCAGTCAAGGGCCGCAACTGCCAGGGAATTCCCAGTCAGGCCGCAAATGGTCCAGGGCTTCCCAGTCAGGCCGCTACTGCCCAGGGCATTCCCAGTCAGGCCGCTTTACTGCCCTCAGGGCATTCCCAGTCAGGCCCGGCTACTGCCAAAGGCATTCCCAGTCAGGCCGCTACTGCCCAAGGGCATTCCCAGTCCAGGTGCCGTACTGGCCCAAGGGCTTCCCAGTTCAGGCCAAGGGGCATTTCCCAGTTCAGGCCGCTACTGCCTCAGGGCATTCCCGAGTCAGGCCAGCTTACTGCCCAAGGGCATTTCCCAGTCCAGGCCTGCTAACGTGCCCCAAGGGGCGATTCCCATCAGGCTGCTACTGGCCTGAAGGCATTCCCCAGTTCAGGCCGAATACTTGGGCCAAGGCATTCCCAAGTCAGGCTGCTACTGCCCAAGGGCATTCCCAGTCAGGCCGCCTACTGCCCAGGGCATTGCCCACTCAGGCCAAGGGCATTCCATTCCCAGGCCGCTACTGGCCAAGGGCATTCCCCAATCGGCCGCTAAACTGGCCAGGGCATTCCCCATCAGGCGCTACTGCCCGGCATTCCCGGCCAGGGCCGCTACTGCCCAAGGCCATCAGGCCCTACCCGCCAAGGCATCCCAGGTCCCAGGCCGCTTACTTTGCCAGGCATTCCCCAGTCAGGCCGCTACTGCCAAGGGCATTTCCCAGTCAGGCCGCTACTCCGCCCGGGGCATTCCCCAGTCAGGTCCGCTACTCCCAAGGGCATTTCCAGTCAGGCCGCTAACTGGCCAGGGCATTCCCAGTCAGGCCAAGGGGCTCCCAGTTCTGGCCAAGGGCATTCCAGGTCCAGGCCTAACTGCCCAGGGCATTCCCAGTCAGGCCCGTTACTGCCCAAGGCAATTCCCACAGGCCGCTTAATGCAAAGCAAATCCCAGTCAGGCCGCTAACTGCCCAAGGGCATTCCCCAGTCAGGCCGCTCTGCCCAGGGCAATTCCCAGTTCAGGCTCCGCTACTGCCAGGGCATTCCCAGTTCAGGCCGGCTTACTGCCCCAGGGCATTCCCAGTCAGGCCGCTAACTCCCAAGGGCATTTCCCCAGTCAGGCCAAGGCTACCCGTAGGCCAAAGGGCGCATTCCCTCAAGTCAGGGCCGCAAACTTGCCGGCATTCCAGTCAGGCCGCAAACTCCCAGGGCCATTTCCCAGTCAGGCCGCAACTGCCCAGGCATTGATCCCAGGGCCTGTAATTGCCCAGGGGCATTCCCAGTCAGGCCGCCTTACTGCCCAAGCGGCATTCCCAGTGCAGGCCGCTACTGCCCAAGGGATTCCAAGTTCCAGGCCCTAAGGGATTCCCAGGTCCAGGCGCGTACTGCCAAGGGCATTCCCAGTCAGGCCGCTACTGCCAAAGGCATTCCCAGTCAGGCCGCTACTGCCAGGGCCCATTCCGTCAGGCCGCTACTTCCCAAAGGGCCATTCCCAGGTCCAGGCCGCTACTGCCCAAGGGCGGTATTCCCAGTTCAGGTTGCTACTGCCAAGGGCATTCCCAGGTCAGGCCGCTACTTGCCCCAAGGGCATTCCAGGTCCAAGGCCAGGACTTGCCCAGGGCATTCCCAGGGTCAGGCCGCTACTGCCAAGGGCATTCCCCAGTCAAGGTTGCGACTGCCAATGGCCATTCCCAGTCCAAGGGCCATTCCCATTCCCAGGTCCAGGCCCTACATGCCAAGGGCATTCCAGATTCAGGCCGCTTACTGCCCAAGGAGGCATTCCCAGGTCAGGGCCGCCTACTGTTCCCAAGGGCCAATTCCCAGTCAGGCCTACTGCCCAGCATTCCCATCAGGCCTGCTACTGTCCAGGGCCAATTCCCAGTCAGGCCGCTACTGAACCCAATGGCATTCCCAGTCAGGCCGGCTACTGCCAATGGCATTCCCAGTCAGGCCGTACCTGCCAATGGCCCATTCCGCAGTCAGGCCGCTTACCGCCCAGGGCATTTCCCGTCAGGCCGCTGACTGCCAATTGGCATTCCCAGTCAGGCCGCTACTGGCCCAGGGCATTCCCAGTGCAGGCCGCTACTGCCAAGGGCATTTCCCAAGTCAGGCCGCTATTGCCAAGGGCATTCCAGTCAGGCCGCTACTGCCCAGGGCCATTCCCAGTCCAGGCCGCTACTGGCCCAGGGCATTATCCCAGTCAGCCGCTACTTAGCCAGGCAGTTCCCATGCTGCAGGGCCGCCTAACTTGCCCAGGGCATTCCCAGTCAGGCCGCTACTGCCCCAGGGGCATTTCCCAGTCAGGCCGCAACTGCCCAGGGCATTCCCAGTCAGGCCGCTTACCTGCCCAGGGCATTTCCCAGGTTCAGGCCGCAACTGCCCAGGCATTCCAGTCAGGCCGCCTACTGCCCAGGCGGCATTTCCCAGTCAGGCCGCTTACTGCCAGGGCATTCCCAGTCAGGCCCGCTACTGCAGGGCATTCCCAGTCAGGCGCCTACTGCCCAGGGCATTTTCCCATGTTAAGGCCAAGGGCAGTTCCCAGTCAAGGCCAAGGGCATTCCCAGTCAGGGCCCGCTTACTTGCCCAGGGCATTTCCCCAGTCGGCCCGCTACTTGCCCAGGGCATTCCCAGTTAGGCCAAGGGGCATTCCCGCAGTAGGGCCAAGGGCAGTTCCCAGTCAGGCCGCTACTGCCCAGGGCATTCCCAGTCAGGCCATGGGCATTCCCCAGTCGGCCAAGGGCATTCCCAGTAAGCCGGGCTTAACCTGCCCAGGGCATTACAGGTCCAAAGGACCGCTATTGCCAGGGCATTCCCAGGTCCAGCCGGCCTAATTGCAGCCAATTCCCAGGTTAGGCCGCAACTGCCAGGGCGAGGTCCCAGTTCCCAGGGGCGGCCTATTGCCCCAGGGCCATCCCATTCCCAGGCCGCTACTGCCCAGGGCATTCCCAGTCAGGCCGCTTACGGCCCAGGGAACATCCCAGTCAGGACTACTTTGCAGGGCCCATCACCAGTCCAGCCGGGCAACCCATGGCCCAGGCAATTCCCATCAGGCGCCACTGGGCAGGGCATCCCAGTCAGGCCGCAACGCCCAAGGGCATCCCAGTCAGGCCGCAAAGTGCAGGGCCATCCCAGTCAGGCCGCTTTACTGCCAGGGATTGGGCATTCACAGTCAGGCGATAACGGCCCCAGGGCATTCCAGTTTCCAGGCCAAGGGCCATTCCCAAGGGGTTTCCCAGGCCGCTACTGCCAAGGGCATTCCCAGTCAGGCCGCTACTTGCCAAGGGCAATTCCCGTCAGGCCGCTACTTGGGCCCAGGGGCATTCCCAGTCAGCCCGTACTGCCCCAGGGCATTTCCAGTCAGGCCCGCTAACTGCCCAGGGGGATTCCCAGTTCCCGGCCGCAACTGCCAGGGATTCCCAGCAGGCCGCAACTGCCCAGGGCATTCCCAGTCAGGCCGCAACTGGCCCCAGGGCATTCCCAGTCCCATGGCCGCTACTTGCCCAGGGCCATTCCCAGTCCAAGGGCCGCTAACTGCCAGGGCATTCCCAGGTCAGGCCAAGGGCGGCTTTCCCAAGTCAGGCCGCTATGCCCAAGGGAGGCAATTTCCCATTGTCAGGGCCGCTACTTTGCCCAAGGGCATTCCCAGTCAGGCCGCTACTGCCCAAAGGGCATTCCCAGTCAGGACCCAAGGGCGGCATTATCCCAGTTACCAGGCAGCTACTTGCCTAAAGGGCATTCCCAGTCAGGCCGCTACTGCCAAGGGCATTCCCAGTCATGGCCCTGCTACTGCCAAGGGCATTCCCAGTCCCCAGGGCCGCTACTGCCAAAGGGCATTCCCCAGTCAGGCCGCTACTGGCCAGGGCAATTCCAGTCAGGCCGCTACCTGCCAATGGGCATTCCAGTCAGGCCTGCTACTGCCAAGGGGCATTCCTCAGTCAGGCCGCTACTTGCCTCAAGGGCCATTGTTCCCAGTCCAAGGCCAGCTTACTAGCCAAGGGCTTCCCGAGTCAAGGCCTTGCTACTGCCGAATTGGGCATTCCCCAGTCAGGGCCGCTTTACTGCCAAGGGCATTCCCAGTCATTCATGCCCTACTGCGAAGGGCATTCCCAGGCAGGCCGCTACTCCCGCCAAAGGCATTCCCAGTCAGGCCGCTAATCTGCTCAGGGCATCCCAGGTCAGGCAAGCTACTGCCAGGCATTCCCCGATCAGCCGCTTACTGCTTGGGCATTCCCAGTTCAGGCGCCTACTGCCCAAGGTTATTCCCAGTCAGGGCCTGCTACTGCCGAAGGGCATTCCCAGTCAGGCCGCTTAACTGCTGGGCCTTCCCAGTCAGGCCCCCCCTACCCCCCCTTGGCCCGCTTATGCCAAGGCTTTCCCAGTCTGCCACTACTGCCAGGGCATTCCCACTCAGGGGCCAAGGGCATTCCCAGTCCAGCCGCTACTGCCTTGGGAAGGGGACGATTCCCAGTCAGGCCGCTACTGCCAAGGGCAATTCCCAGTTCCCAGGCGCTACTCCCAGGGCTTCCCGTCAGCTCCCGCTTTATGCCACAGAGGGCATTCCCAGTCAGGCCGCTACTGGCCCAAGGGCATTCCCGTAGGCCAGCTATGCCAAGGCCATTCCAGCCAGCGCTTACTTGCCCAAGGGCATTCCCAGTCAATGGCCCGGTACTTGGCCAAGGGATTCCAGGCCGGCCGCTACTTCCCAGGGCATTCCCATGCCAAGGTCCGCTACTTGCCCAGGGCATTCCCTGCCAAGGCCCGCTTACTGCCCAAAGGGCATTCCCAGTCAGGCCGCTTACTGCCCAAGGGCATTCCCAGTCCAGGCCGCTACTGGCCCAGGGAGCATTCCCAGTTCCATGGCCGCTTACCTGCCCAAGGGCATCCCAGCCATTCCCTTTGCCACTGCCCAGGGCCATTCCCGTAGGCCGCCACTGCCCAGGGCATTCCAGGTCAGGTGCCTGCTACTGCCCAGGGCATTCCCAAGGGCAGGTCCCGCTACTTGCCCAGGGCCTTCCCCCAGATCGGCGCGACTGCCAAGGGCTTCCCAGTCAGGTTCGCTACTGCCAGGGCATTCCCAGTCCGGCCGCTAAACTGCCACGGGCATCCCCAGTCCGGCCGCTACGGCCAAGGGCAGTGCCCGTCCGGCCCCGCTACTGCCCAAGGGCATTCCCAGTCAGGCTGCTACTGCCAAGGGCATTCCCAGTCAGGTCGCTACGCCAAGGGCATTCCCCAGTCGGCCTTGCTACTGCCAGGGCAATTCCCAGTAAGGCGCTACTGCCAAGGGATTCCCAGTACGGCAGCCTACTGCCACAAGGGCCTCCAAAAGTACGGCCGCTACTGCAAGGGCATTCCCAGTTTCGGCCGCCCGACTGCCAAGGGCATTCCCAGTCCGGCCGCTACTGCCAAGGGCATTCCCAGTCAGGCTGCTACTGCCAAGGGCATTCCCAGTCAGGTCGCTACTGCCAAGGGCATTCCCAGTCAGGCTGCTACTGCCAAGGGCATTCCCAGTCAGGCCGCTACTGCCAAGGGCATTCCCAGTCCGGCCGCTACTGCCAAGGGCATTCCCGGGCAGGCCGCTACTGCCCAGGGCATTCCTGGGCAGGCCGCTACTGCCCAGGGTATTCCTGGGCAGGCCGCTACTGCCAAGGGAATTCCCAGTCAGGCTGCTACTGCCAAGGGCATTCCCAAGAGAATAACTGATTCCCAAAATGTTAAAAGTGCAGAGAAAAGTGAGGAGGCTTCGATGTGATCCATTTTCACTCCAAACCGAACCCTCCCGAAGTCTGTGGCCAATTTGGAAGTACTGAACTTCTGGGGCAAGTTTCCTGGCCCCAGGGGAGTTTGGGTGGCAAAGTCGTCTGGCTTTCATTGCTGGTCACCTTTCCAAATACTGACCAGACCTAATGTTTTCACACTTCTCTTTCTAACTGGCACCACTGTCGACCAAAAAGATATTCTTCCAGAACTGATAAGAATGACATTACTTTTTCTCAGGAATTTATCTTTAGTTCACTAAGACACACCAAGACGTTTCACGGCGAAAACAATAAACAAATAAATAATAAAACAAAAATCTAGAGAGCTACAATTACAAAAAATATCATTGTAAGTATTATTCACAATCTATATAAAAAATTAATTAACTAAAAATAAAAAAAAATAAAAACCTGGTAATATGTGCGGCTAATGCAATGTGAACGACACCGAGCAGATGATGACCTCATGTCAGGTCAGTTCCCACTCCCAAAATCATGGGGGTCACGTTCAACTGTGGCAATGACAGTCTATCACACTATACTCTTTTTTTTTCATCTGTCCACCCACCTGTGGTGTTTGCGTATGGTAACACTGCGTCCCGGGCTTTAGATAGCTACATTCAGCATACATTCAACAATAATAATAACAACCTATTTCGAATATTAACGGTGTAATTCGCGTACAGTAAATTATTAAAACACTTTTCAGTTGCAAATGTGCACCGAGATATCCTTTTATTTACCTAAAACTTACACATAGCTTAACTCTAAAGCCCGGGACGCAGTGTTACCATACGCAAACACCACAGGCTTGTGGACAGATGGAAAAAACAGAGTATAGTTACAGACAATTGAAACATGCTGAAGATCTCTCTCTCTCTCTCTCTTATCTTATTCCAAGCACACATTTATTTATTTTTTCTCTCCCTTGACTAATTCCAAGCACAAATCTAGTTCTCTCTCTCTCTCTCTCGCTTACCTAATTCCAAGCACATATCTACTGCTCTCTCTCTCTCTCTCTCAATTAACTGATTCAATTCCAAGCACGCAACTCTCTCTCCCTCTCTCTCTCTCAGTAACTCGCTGCCCAATTGAGGGAGGCGTTTAAATCTATATTGACTGAGGTCTCATGTCTTCAGCAAATGGTCTGAATTACTGTCTCAAGTGGGATACAATAGGGTTCTCTCTCTCTCTCTCTCTCTACACACACACACACACACATATATATATATATAGATATATATTAAATATATTATATATATATATAGATATATATAGGTATATATAATAATATTATATCTCCTATATTTATTGGATAACGAGTGCTAGTGGTCCAGTGGTTAGGTAACTCAACTCACCAGCCAGAGACGAAATGCTGTGTTTTTCCCTGAGGAGTTCCTCTTTAGACGAGTGGATTTCGCGCTCGGCTACCAATCCGGTGGTCCGAAGTTCGACTCTCGGCTCGGCCAACGCGGAATAAGAGGAAAGTATTTCTGGTGATAGAAATTCATTTCTCGATGTGGTTCGGATCCCACAATCAGCTGTAGGTCCCTTTGCTAAGTAGCCAGTTGGTTGCTAGACACGTTCGGGCCAGCGCTGCTTGTTATACCAACGCCATCTTGAATTGAATTCAAGATGGCGTTGGTTATACCCGGTACAACTTGCATACAACCTACCATTATGTCTGATCTGACCTTTCCACAAGATTCGCCATTTCAAATCTTATCATGGGGGCCTACAGTCATATCCTGAGGAGTCTCAAGGGGTCATAAATATATATTAGCCAAACCAGACCACTAAGCTGATGAACAGCTCTCCTGGGGCTGCCCCCCCCCCCTTAAAAGGGGAACTTACCAGAATCTGCAGGTCTTCTTGACAGTCACCTACCTGAAAGAGAAAAACAAGCAAAACAAATCAGTCAACTTGATACTGACATTCAAATGATCTTTATGACAACTTAAATGGATGAAGAACATTTCTTTGAGAAATGAACTTCGAATTATTTACGTTTTTTTTTTTGTTTACTGAAAGAGAAAACTACTGAGATGGCTATCCCAAAAACCGCTGCAGCTAGAGGGCTGCAAATTGGTATATTGACCACCCACCCTCCAATCATCAAACGTAGCAAACTGCAGCCCTCTAGCCTCAGTAGTTTATACACTATTTAACGTTAAATTTAACCATGATCATGCGTCTGGCGCCGCCGCTATAGCTGCCAACAACACAAGTCACCACAGGGCCGGCTGAGAGTTTCATACAGCATTATACACTGTACAGAAAACTCGATGGCACCTTTAGACTTGTTATTCAAATCTAGTCCTCAAGTAGACGTTCTACGTCCAGAACAACGAGACTCCAGATCCAGGAGGTCGTCTACCCATACCCACTGTCTCTGCCAGGTCTGCCAAATGGCAGACAGTAGTACATTCCATGACCAGAATGGTATTATCAATAAGGCATCTATTTTTCACGGTGGCATTTCGTACTGGCACGGTTGACACTCGGATTCCTCCCCATTTGGGACACCTGTCATAGTTTTGTGAACTCTATAATGGTCGCCTGCTTTTCGCAACGAGTTCCACTGACTGATGTACTTCACTTTATTATTATTATTATTAAAAAATCCTCATAATAGCACGAGTCTTCAAATGGAGAAACAAATCCACAGTTATGTAAATGTACATATATTTAAATTTAAAAACAGCAAAGATAGCTTTCGGGAATGTGTTCGGTTTCCCTAACTAAGGGGAACCGCACAGATTCCCGAAAGCTATCCTTGCTGTTTTTAAATTTAGATATATGTACATTTACATAACTGTGGATTTGTTTCTCCATTATTATTATTATTATTATTATTATTATTATTATTCAGAAGATCGTCCATATTCAAAAGGAACAAACCCACCACAGGGGCCACTAACTTCAAATTCAACCTTTCCAAAGAATATTATGGTCTCCATTTGAAACAAGCAACGGAAAAAGATCAGTGATTAGAAAATGAGAGAGAGAGAGAGAGAGAGAGAGAGAGAGAGAGAGAGAGAGAGAGAGAGAGAGAAGAAAGCGCTACCAAGGCGGAATCAATACACCCAATTCGTATTGTACATTGACAACACAGACTTAATTATGTAGGAGACCTTCCTTTCTGTAGAACCCGAACAAGGAATGGATCAGCTCGCATTATGCATGAGTTTGCAACAGCGCTCCTCCTCCTGCAGAGGTGGCTAAGGTTGGCTGCTCCTATTGTGTGGCTAATGTGTACTGTACTGTAATGCTGCTAATGTATGTATGTACTGTACCGTACTGCTAAGTGTTCTCTCTCGCTTTCTCCATGGACATTACGTATACCTGTGTATATTTAAGATATGTATGTATGTATGCATACCTATACACATATATATAATAAACTGTATGTGTATACATATGTATATATGTATATGTATACACATATTTAACCTAAACGTCTGTACCAGTACCATCTTTTACAAGCTAAGTTCCTGCAGATTCAAGATATCATATCTCGTTAAAAAAAAAATTGAAAGATATGCGCACACCTGCGGCGCCCCTGAGCGCCCACGCGCGCGCACTTATACATACACGCCCACGCATACCTCACGATCAGCTCTGCAACAGCAGCAGCACCATGGCACCTGCAATTAGCAGCGACAGATGTCACCCGAGGACATTGGTGCCAATTAGACGAGATTATCTCGCGTCTGTCTTTTCGGGAGACTGACTGACTGACAACGCGGATCTCAAGATGGAACTGGGAGAAAAATCTCCCCCCTACAGCTACGCTGATGAGAATCAGCGCTAGAAGAGATAGAGGAGCAGAGAACAGAATATATATACTCTGTTTTTTTCCATCTGTCCATCCGCCTGTGGTGTTTTTGTATGGTAACACTGCGTCCCGGGCTTTAGATAGTTACGTTAATTGTAAGTTTTAGGTAAATAAAAGGATATCTGGGTGTACATTTGTAACTAAAAAGTGTTTTAATAATTTACTGTATGCGAATTACACCGTTAATATTCGAAATAGGATATTATTATAATCGTTGAATGTAAGCTAAATGTAACTATCTAAAGCCCGGGAAGCAGTGTTACCATACAAAAACACCACAGGCGGATGGACAGATGGAAAAGAAAACAGAGTATAGTAGGATTTAGGCCACAGTCCAAACCCCGGACCCGATAATATGATCGGGTCGCCATGCAGCGCCACCGCTGAAACGGTCACTGTCATCAGGCGGAAAAGTCTGAGAGGCGTAATAACTGGAGGAGGAAAACCTCAAAAAGCAGTTTCCAGGAGAGGGTTGAGGACAGGTACAAGTGGGAGGAATGTGATCCTCCTGAGGAGGTACAGTCAGAAGAATGATAGGAGTTGCAGACAGGGGCCGAAGGACGCCGAGTGTTTGGTCCAACATAAACCACAATAACAGAAGAAGAAGAAGAAAAAAAAAGAAGAAGACGGCTTTGGTATACGATTTTTTTAACTGGTTCGTTTGTACTTTCGTTTGTATGGTGTTTTGACGTTGCATGGAACCACTAGTGGTTATTCAGCAACGGGACCAACGGCTTGACGTGACTTCCGAACCACGTCGAGAGTGAACTTCTACCACCAGAAATACACATCTCTCACACCTCAGTGGAATGCCCGAGAATCGAGCTCGCGGCCAACGAGGTGGCACGCCAACACCATACCGACCACGCCACTGAGTCGCTGTAAAGGATTCTGTTCAGTATTATATTTGTGCTTTTTGGGGGGGCGGGGGGGGGGGGGGGGGGGTGTGTGTGTGTGTGTGTGTGTGTGTGTGTGGTTGATGAACATCTATTCATCATTATATTTATGAAAGTGAGTGTTCATTGTGCGATCAAGATGATGATGATGATGATGATGAATGGAAGAAATTGAATAAAGAAAAACAAAAAACTATTTTCTTTAGAACTTTCTGCGTCTACAAATCCAATCCTCAAAGTTGATGGCCTCCTTTGCCACTGGCTTTAGTCTATCCCTGAAGCCCAAAGGATACGCAAATCAAACTTACAGTAGGTACAAATGATGCAGATGGTGACTGGTAAACAATATTTGAATACAAATGAAATCCTTCTTTATATCTTTTAGCATTTACTAATGCAATCCTTAAAGTTGATGGCCATCTTTGACACTGGCTTTAGTCTATCCCTTAACGTCTTAGGATAATGCAACAGTAGAGTTACCATTTAGCTTTCCGTAAAAGAAAACTATAGTGATGGCTTTCTCAGTCCGCCCTCAGATCTCAAAAACTACAGGGGCTAGAGGGCTGCAAATTGGTATATCGATCATACACCCTCCAATCATCAAACGCACCATATTGCAGCCCTCTAGCCTCACTAGTTTTTATTTTATCGAAGGTAAAACTCAGCCACAATCGTGCTTCTGGCAACGATATAGGCCACCACAGGGCCGTTGGTGAAATTTCGTGGGCCGCGGATCGCACAGCCTTGATTAGACGCAGTAGCGTATTTTCTTCGGCGTTTGTTTACTTGTTTACTTTTGATCAGTCACGCGACGCTACAGCCAACACCAGGGTCATCATTATTGCATCGGTGGTGATTCAACGCCGAAGCGAATGAGGGAACAGAATCCATATAACCGCGTTCCCCGAATGCGACGTAAATGTCCGAATGAAACATTCACAAAGGCACATTTTGTGACGCGTTACGAACACACACGCCCTCGATTTGATTCGTCATCAACAATGTATAACATCCATTTTTAGAGGGTGGAGACAGTCCCCGCAAAGATGCCACACGTTGGTGCTGCATTTCTATCAATTTATCTATTAATTTGTTTCCTCTATTTTTTACATTTTCTTACAACTGATCGCTTCTTTCTGTATTCCACTCACTTAGTACAATCCTAGTTTACCTGTAAGTCAGCACAGTCTACCACCAAAACAATCCTGGTACAGCCACTAAATAGATTATTATAGGCTCATGTTTCAAGTCACTGGGTTAACATTTTATTTGTGTAAATGTAATGCTAAACCAAGACTGATTAATCCGTATGTTGGGTTGGGCTAAAACTTAGACAAAATTGCTATGGATTTGATTCGATAAAATACAGCTAGAGAGAGAGAGAGAGAGAGAGACTAATTACCAGGGGATAACCACTGGACCACGAGCCCTTGTCGTCACATTCCACCTTTGAAATAATTGACAAAAGTTCGACATACTTCGTTTAACAACCACGGGATAATTCTATCTTTAATAAAAAAAAAAAAAAGTTTAAACTCACCTGGAGGCGGGGTAGGGGGGTATGGGGTAGGAGGGAGGACGGGAAAAGGTTTTTGTGTGTGTGGGAGTCGGGGGGGGGGGGGGGGGGGAGTAATCGATTCTTTTCGTGATCGACATAACCTTTGCAAAGATTTCGAGCCTGAGTCTAATTCCAAGAGTTAAGGATGGAAAATTTAAAGTGGAGAGAGAGAGAGAGAGAGAGAGAGAGAGAGAGAAGAGAGAAGAGAGAGAGAGAGAGAGGTCTTTAATTATGCAGTCATCAAGGGCTAATTTATATTCGACTAAATTTAGAATATTGTGAGACTTTCGACGCGTCTCTCTCTCTCTCTCTTCTCTCTCTCTCCTGATAGTGAATTATTATTATTATTATTATTATTTATTATTCAGAATATGAATACTACTCATACGTAACAGACCCTCAAAGGAAGCTACTGAGAGAGAGAGAGAGCGCGAGACCGCTGTTCCTCCTTAAGCAGATGGAACAGAAGGGAAGTGAGGAGAATTCCGGATACTCTAATAAGAGAGGAGGAACCAAGAAAATGTGCAAATAAATATACAAATGCCCATACAGCGTTTGGTGAATATTTCTTAATCTGACGATGACAACTGAACACCACCAAAGTTAATGGTGCCCTGATGCACCGATGATCTCGATCAAAATGTCGATAGTTTAAGATCAAGGTTAATTTGGGCTTGATTCTTGAGGCAGGTCCGGGACGCCTCTCTTCTCTCTCTCTCTCTCTCTCTATATATATATATGTATATAATATATATAATATTTTTTTTCGAGCTACAAATGTCCTTTAATATCTAATTCGCTCTACCTCGGAATTATTATATTTTTATATACGTAAACCGAAGGGGAATTTTTTTAGTTGATAATAATTCGTATTGCATACTAAAAGGACATCTGTAGCTCGAACAATTTATGATAATTATTCATATATATATATATATATATATATATATATATATATATATATATATATATATATATAGAGAGAGAAGAGAGAGAGAGAGAGAGAGAGAGAAGAGAGAGAGAGAGAGAGAGAGTAATGTTAATGAATACTGGTGGTTCTCTCTCGGTCATTTGATAATGAAGGTGTGAACATGGCGTCTCAGGACGCTCAGTGGACACAAGAGTCATCTTTATTACTCTTTGCTTTCACATCCAATCATTGTTGATCTCTTATTCATTCATAAACGTTTACATTATTATATTTATACAAGAATACTGAACAATATGAGTGATGTGTTAGACCATTTTTTTTGGTGCATTAGAACTGCTCAACCATTATATGTGATGCCTTTGTTTAATGCAGAAAAGATACGAATAAAATAAGAGTAATTCTATCAAACATTTTGACTTTCACATTTTTTTTACAATCTAATTCATTTTAATAAACTATAAGTATATAATTCATTTTAAAAAAATCTAAAATAACGAAGAACTCGAACTTGCAAATCGAAGAACATTTTGGACGATTCAGTTTTTCCTTTCCTCAGGTAGTTGTTCTGCAGTTTTTGTAGGTCCTCCGTCTGTCTCCTTCTCTTGGGGAGCTTCATTAGGGATCAGACGAACAAAGTCATCCTCTCATTAAATTTTACCTTCCCTTGTCTTTATTCGTGAGAGATTCCCGGAATTTTAGAATAATAAAAATTTTAAGAAACTCTTAGCAGTGGGAAGATGACAGAAAAAAAAAGAGGCAATAGTGATCCTCCTCCTCTTCCTCCTCCCAACGAACTGAATTTCTCTGAGATAAAAATGGAGTCTTTGAAGTATCCAAAACCCCTATGAATCCTTCCAGAAATGTGTCTGCTTCTCCCTCGAATTTCTGTCTCTTCTTCCATCTTTCCGCCTCTGCTAAGAATTTCTTACAAAATGGAGATTCCATTTTTCCTTAAAACAAATGAAGTTTTCCTAAAATTCCAGGAGGATTTCAGCCTCGATGCAAACAAAACTCTCTTTCCTGAGTGAGTGACATCTCTGGAGCAGCATCGGATCTTCGTCCTTTTTCTCGATCTGAAAATTCTTCCATTTTGCTTCCTGCTCCTCTATGACAAAATCATAGAGCCCACTATTGCAGGCTGGTGCTCTGTCCGGAGCCAGAATCCTCTTCATCCTCGAAGAATTCTTCACTGACACCAAAGAGGCATATTTAGAAACTAAGCATAAGGCAAGTGGAAGTGGAGACAGAGAGAGAAGTAGTGTGTGGTGTGTGTGTGTGTGTGTGTGTGTATGAGCGCGCTCATTTGTGAATATTTGCGAGTATGGATGCGTGAGTGCATGTTGGGATTGGGAAGGGAGGGAATCAGAGGAATATGAAGGCTGAAAGAAGAATGAATGTTTGAGTGACTGAAATTTTTCTTTTCTTTTCTCTATTTCTCACTGTTTTTCCTCAAACCAATCTTTAACTCAGATTTTTCATTTCTTTTGCAGATACAGTTAAGTAACCAAGGAGATGGGCCAGAAAAGTGTGCTATCCTCCAACACAAGAAACCAAGATAGTGTAGTGAGCCAGGAAATTTAGAGACTGGAAAGAACAAGGACGCAGGAGAATGGCTAGGACCTAGATCGAAATAAACCGGCACCATGAACCCGGTGCCTGACCCGATAATCCAAGACCAATGAACAGGACGCGGCTGGAGGCGAGAACGCCGCCAAGTTAGGGGGCTTGGGGGCGTGGCTGGACTTCCTTTCTGGCCCAGACCTAGATAGGACAGACCAAGCAGGCCTACGCTGAACCTGGACCCGAACCAACCCTATCCAAGACCAGAAACAGGATGCAGCTGGAGCACAGCCACCTGCAGTTGGGGGGCCTGACCGGACCCAACCCAACCCAATCCAAGACCAGAAACCGGACACGGCTGGAGAATGGCCGCCAGCAGTTGGGGGGCTGCTGGCTCCTTCTCAGGCCCAGACCTAGATAGATACCGGCACCTGACCGGACCCAAAACAACCCAATCAAAGACCAAGAACAGGACGCGGCTGGAGAACGGCCGCCAGCAGTTGGGGGGCTGCTGGCTCCTTCTCGGGCCCAGACCTAGATAGACACCGCCACCTGACCGGACCCAAACCAACCCAATCCAAGACCAAGAACAGGACGCGGCTGGAGAACGGCAGCCAGCAGTTGGGGGGCTTCTGGCTCCTTCTCGGGCCCAGACCTAGATAGACACCGCCACCTGACCGGACCCAAACCAACCCAATCCAAGACCAAGAACAGGACGCGGCTGGAGAACGGCCGCCAGCAGTTGGGGGGCTGCTGGCTCCTTCTCAGGCCCAGACCTAGATAAACACCGGGACCTGACCGGACCCAAACCAACCCAATCCAAGACCAAGAACAGGACGTGGCTGGAGAACGGCAGCCAGCAGTTGGGGGGCTGCTGGCTCCTTCTCGGGCCCAGACCTAGATAGACACCGCCACTTGACCGGACCCAAACCAACCCAATCCAAGACCAAGAACAGGACGCAGCTGGAGAACGGCCGCCAGCAGTTGGGGGGCTGCTGACTCCTTCTCGGGCCCAGACCTAGATAGACACCGCCACCTGACCGGACCCAACCCAACCCAATCCAAGACCAAGAACAGGACGCGGCTGGAGAACGGCTGCCAGCAGTTGGGGGGCTGCTGGCTCCTTCTCGGGCCCAGACCTAGATAGACACTGCCACCTGACCGGACCCGACCCAACCCAATCCAAGACCAAGAACAGGACGTGGCTGGAGAACGGCTGCCAGCAGTTGGGGGGCTGCTGGCTCCTTCTCGGGCCCAGACCTAGATAGACACCGCCACCTGACCGGACCCGACCCAACCCAATCCAAGACCAAGAACAGGACGTGGCTGGAGAACGGCTGCCAGCAGTTGGGGGGCTGCTGGCTCCTTCTTGGGCCCAGACCTAGATAGACACCGCCACCTGACCAGACCCGACCCAACCCAATCCAAGACCAAGAACAGGACGTGGCAGGAGAACAGCTGCCAGCAGTTGGGGGGCTGCTGGCTCCTTCTTGGGCCCAGACCTAGATAGAAACCGCCACCTGACCGGACCCGACCCAACCCAATCCAAGACCAAGAACAGGACGCAGCAGGAGAACAACCACTAGCAGTTGGGGGCTGCTGGCTCCTTCCCTGGCCCGGACCTAGATAGATACCGCCACCTGACCGGACCCGAACACACCCAATCCAAGACATAGAACAGTACGCGGCTGGAGAACGGCCGCCAGCAGTTGGCGGGCTGCTGGCCCCTTCTCTGGTCCGTACCTAGATAGACACCAGCACCTGACCGGACCCGAACCAACTCAATGCAAGACCAAGAACAGGACGTGGTTGGAGAACGGCTGCCAGCAGTTGGGGGGCTGCTGGCTCCTTCTCTGGCCTGGACCTAGATAGACACCGCCACCTGACCGGACCCGAACACACCCATCAAGACCAAGAACAGGACGCGGCTGGAGAACGGCTGCTAGCAGTTGGCGGGCTGCTGGCTCCTTCTCTGGCCCGGACCTAGATAGATACCGGGACCTGACCGGAACCGATCACACCCATCAAGACCAAGAACAGGACGCGGCTGGAGAACGGCTGCCAGCAGTTGGCGGGCTGCTGGCTCCTTCTCTGGCCTGGACCTAGATAGACACCGCCACCTGACCGGACCCGAACACACCCATCAAGACCAAGAACAGGACGCGGCTGGAGAACGGCTGCCAGCAGTTGGGGGGCTGCTGGCTCCTTCTCTGGCCCGGACCTAGATAGACACAGGGACCTGACTGGACCCGAACACACCCATCAAGACCAAGAACAGGACGCGGCTGGAGAACGGCTGCTAGCAGTTGGCGGGCTGCTGGCTCCTTCTCTGGCCTGGACCTAGATAGACACCGGGACCTGACCAGGACCCGAACACACCCATCAAGACCAAGAACAGGACGCGGCTGGAGAACGCCTGTTAGCAGTTGGCGGGCTGCTGGCTCCTTCTCTGGCCCGGACCTAGATAGACACAGGGACCTGACTGGACCCGAACACACCCATCAAGACCAAGAACAGGACGCGGCTGGAGAACGGCTGCTAGCAGTTGGCGGGCTGCTGGCTCCTTCTCTGGCCTGGACCTAGATAGACACCGCCACCTGACCGGACCCGAACACACCCATCAAGACCAAGAACAGGACGCGGCTGGAGAACGGCTGCCAGCAGTTGGCGGGCTGCTGGCTCCTTCTCTGGTCCGTACCTAGATAGACACAGGGACCTGACCGGACCCGAACCAACTCAATGCAAGACCAAGAACAGGACGTGGCTGGAGAACGGCTGCCAGCAGTTGGGGGGCTGCTGGCTCCTTCTCTGGTCCGTACCTAGATAGACACTGGCACCTGACCGGACCCGAACCAACTCAATGCAAGACCAAGAACAGGACGTGGCTGGAGAACGGCTGCCAGCAGTTGGGGGGCTGCTGGCTCCTTCTCTGGCCTGGACCTAGATAGACACCGGGACCTGACCGGAACCGAACACACCCAATCCAATACCAAGAACAGGACGCGGCTGGAGAATGGCTGCTAGCTGTTGGCAGGCTGCTGGCTCCATCCCTGGCCTGGACCTACATAGAAACTGTCACCTAGCCTGACCCAACCAAACCAAGACAGAAAAGGACGTGGCTCGAGAATGGCCAGTAGATGGGGGACTGCTGGCTACTTCCCTGGCCTGGAACTAGATAGATACCACCACCTGACCCCAAACCATACAAAAAGCACGCAGCTAGAGAATGGCCAGTGGTTGGGGGACTGCTAGCTACTTCTTTGGCCTGGACATAGATACCAGCACCTGACCCCAAACCAGACGAAAAGGACGCAGTGGTCGGAGAAGGGGGCCTTGTTAGTGTAGATTTTGAGCAGGGCATGATGAGACCATTTAAATAATCTTGGACAAGGTATACAGGGACCCCAACACACCACCCATAAACGTCCCCTGAACATGCCCTGCTGGAAACATGCACTAAGAAGCCCCCCTTCTCTGATCGCCGCAGCCACATGTACACCCAGACGAACAGGGTGGCGATGGGTTCTCCCCTTGGAGTCCTCTTCACAAATTTTTATATGGGCACCATCGAAGAGAGGGCTTCCAGAATTCCAGCAAACCAAGGATGTATGTCCGCTACATTGATGACAGCTTCGTCTGCGCCGACTCCCAGGAAAAGATAGAGCAGCTGCGACGTGCATTCCATGATCACAGCTGCCTTTCCTTTACGATAGAGCACTGCCAAGACTGCCGCCTCCCCTTCCTTGATGTTCTTGTCGAGCAGCAAGACACCTGATTCCGCATAAACATTTACACAAAGCCAATGAACCTGGGTAAGTGCATGAACAGAGAAAGCGAGTGTCCTAAGAGGTATAAGCGCTCCACCATCAGCGCTTTCGTCAGGAGGGCCCTCTCGCACTACTCTTCCTGGTGTGACACACATAGCGAACTAGAACAGCCCAGGTCCTCGTCGACAACGTACACACTAATCACACCGTTGATGCTGTGATAGCAAAAGAATGTTGAAGTTTGGTACCTCCAGGAACCCCGCCCTAACATCCCAGAGCTCATCAACCTTTTTTTACAAAGGGCACTTCCACCAAAGGTATAAGGAGGACGAGCAAGCCCTTAAGACCATCATCTAGAGAAACGTCAACCCCACCATTTAGGATAAGACCTATAATTTAGTAATGGAATTTTTATTCTAAAATTAATATTAATAATACTTACCTGTATAATTTATCTAGTCCCACCCATCCTACCCCACGATCTGCCTATCACAACTGATTTGAGGGAAGGTTTTTGTATCTGTCAACGACAGTGTTGCCAATTGGCGGACAGAATAGGAGGTAACAGGGTTGCCAATGTGGTAAATTTTGGTGCGGTTTTTGGGGATTTAGGGCTAGATAAATTATACAGGTAAGTATTATTAATATTAATTTTAGAATAAAAATTCCATATTAATAAACATTACCTTAATATAATTTATCTAGCCCGATTAACCACATTGAAAAGGAGGAGGGAATCTGAATACAATTTCCCCTTCGGACAGAATAGGAGGAGAAAAACAAAGAAATATATATCATAGGCAGTCAAAACTCAACCCAAGGTCTAAGATACTAACAACTCAAAGTCTCCTACCATAATGCCACCAAACTGCGGTAGCACAGGACAAGGAGTAAGTGCATAGTCAGTCCGTCTGTACTAAAGTCAGGTGACCGACCAGGTGACCAGTCAGACGAATTGCGGACAGCAAGGCTGCACCCTGAAGACTATCAAGCACTATTTTTTCCCTAAAGGATGAGTGTCTGGACTGTCTGGGCGATTCAAAGCTAAGTAAACCTTGCGGGTGTATCAACGCAACCCGACGTCGCCAGCAACGAATCGGCTCATGAGCAACTCCTAACTCGAGCTTTCGGGTGCCAAGAGAAAGGAGCGCGGAGCAAAAAGGCGATTCAGTCCCGAAGGACGAATGCCTGACAGTCCAACCTGGTCTCATGTTACACGATCATCGGGGGTGTGTATCAACGCAAACCGACTTCGTCAACAAGAAACTCAGGGCTACTAAATGTCGCCTGATCTCACACGAGTGTCTGACTCCGAGAAAACAGGTGAGACAAAAAGTAGATGGTGAGCGAGTCACCAGATGACAGCAGACGATCCATCGACTAATTCCCTGTCCAGGACAGTGGAAGAAGCAGGAGTCGTCAGGACAAGCGAAACCAGTGGCTAGTCCTAGGTCAGCATCGACTCTGGAGAAGCGTACGTCGCCAGTGCCGACAACCCAGTGGCTGGAACCATTTCACACTGACAATGGAAGCAGCATGAGTTGCCAAGCAGTCAGTCCTTGTCATCAACAACACCTAAATACCACAAATGCCTAATTCCCATTATAACTACGTCAAAAAACTGCCCTAGGTTATAATACAAAAACAAAAAATATATACAACAAAACAAAAATTAATGAATAATATACAGGTAGCAACCAACGTAAAACAGGAAGACTACCTAATTCTGTTCTGACGACCTGTCCTGCCATCATCAACGGCCCAAAGAACGAAGGTCGCCTAGAAACTAGAGAAAGTATCCCTCAAGTAAAAAGAGCCAAAAACAGAATTCGAACGCCAAGTTGCCGCCTCAAGCACCTTGGCGACTGAGACGTTCTTCATAAAAGCTACTGATGTAGCAACTGCTCTAATACTGTGTGCTCTCGGCGTCTGGTCTTCCCAGCAGCCGAAACCACCAGTTTTAACGATCAGATCTCTGAGAAAAAAGGATACACCATTCTTTGAAATAGGTCTTCTTGAACATTTCGGGGTGAAACAAACAGATGACGGGGACAACCCTGAATGTCCTTCGTGCGGCGTAAATAGCATGAGAGCGCCTAACAGGGCAAAGAACTAATTCCTCATTTAAATTACCGACAAAGTCGACCAGCGACTTCAGTACGAAAGACCTGGGAATGGGATTATCAGACGATTCAGTCTTTGCGACAAATTCAGGAAGGTATGACAAAATCATGTCTTGTCCAGATCTGGCAACCAGAAAAGAGAGTGCTTGCAGTTCACCCACCCTCTTGGCTGTAGCCAGTGAGACAAGGAAGAGTGTCTTAGAAGAGAGGTCCCTAAATTTGGCAGAATTCAGAGGCTCAAACGGAGGGAACCTTAAGGCTTGAAGGACTTTGTTAAGTGTCCCATGTCGGAGGCGAACACTGCGGCCTGGGTCGAAATAGGGAAAAAGATCGAAGTAAATCTCTAATGACATAAGATGAAGAGATCTCAGGGAGCCTTGCCTTAAAAACATAGGAAAGCATAGACCTATAACCCTTAATGCACAAGGTGACAGGGCCCTGTCATGATGTAAATGAACTAAAAAACTCCGCTACTTTCGGTAAGGAAGGTCTAGAAATTGAATGTCCTTGAGACTTACACCAACGTCTGTAAACCGACCATTTAGCCTGATAATTTACTCTGGTTGATTGCCGTCTGGCAAGAGCCAACTGTCGCGCCACTCTGGAGGAGAACCCTTCGTGCTTGGAGAACCTCCTGACAGTCTCCAGGCATGAAGATGAAGCATGTGGAGCCTCTGATGGAACCGATGAAAATGGGGTTGTTTGAGAAGATCTGGTCTCTCTGGCAGGCGAATGGGGGGTTCCACCAGTGCTTCCAGAAGGTCGGGAAACCACTCCTTCTGTGGCCAGAAGGGGGCGATCAAGGTGAGATCCAGACGCTTGGTTGCCCTCACTTTGTTGAGGACTGACCTCACCAGAGAGAACGGAGGAAAAGCATAGGCTTGAAGTCCCTCCCAGTCCTGCAAAAGAGAGTCTGTCCCGGCACTCTGAGGAGTCTGGTAAGGGGTGAAGAATATCTGGCACCGAAAATTCAGTGGGGTGGCAAACAGATCGACTGTGACAGGCCATTTCTTCCTGAGGCTGTCGAAGACTTCCTGGCAAAGTGTCCACTCTGACCCTTGAACTTCGTTCGGTCTCGACAAGGCGTCTGCTAAGACGTTGTGATGGCCCAGGATAAACTGAGGGACCAACGTAATCCCCCTGTCTTCTCCCGCCCAACACAGGATTGATCGGGCTTCTTGAGTGAGAAGATCCGACTGTGTGCCGCCTTGGTTTCTCAAGTACGAGACTGCTGTGGTGTTGTCGACAAAGATCGCGACAACCGACTCCAACAGTTGTTCCTGAAATGAAAGAAGGCCTTAGGTACACTGCCCTCAGTTCCCTCCAATTTATTGACATGATCCTCTCCTCCTCTAACCAAAGGCCCGAAGCGGCTTCGGAGCCCAGGTGTGCGCCCCAACCTTGATCCGAGGCGTCTGACCAAAACATTAGGTCCGGAGGAACCGAAAGAAGAGATGTCCCTGACTTGAGGCGGTGAACTTGCATCCACCAACGGAGATCCTTCCGACATTGTGGAGAAGAGGCGACTATCGTGTCCTCGGACACGAAATCCCATGACTGGCGAAGTGTCGACTGAAGGGACCTCATTCTGAGACGACCTCCGGGAACCAGTTGGATGAGGGATGACAAATGGCCCAGGAGAGACCTCCAAAGAGAAACTGGCTGCGTTACGGAGGACAAAAATTCTTCGATCAGACTCAGAAGCTTGTCTATCCGTTTCTGAGCGAGAGAAGCCCTCAAAATCTGGGAATTCAAAACAATCCCCAGATAAGTCATGATCTGGCAAGGGATTAGATTGGACTTGTCGAAGTTGACACGAATGCCCAACTCGACACAAAGAGACAGAACTATCTCCCTCGACCGGAGACATTTCTCTAGAGATTCGGCCTGGACTAGCTAATCGTCCAGATACCGACGCATCCTTACATTTAACTGATGCAGAATAGCTGAAACAGGAGCCATCACCCGAGAAAAGACCTGTGGAGCAGTGGTGAGGCCGAAACAAAGGGTCTTGAACTGGAAAACTCCCGAGTCCGTGAAAAACCGAAGGTAAGGTCTGCTTCTTGGATGGATGGGGATTTGCAGATAAGCATCCTGCAGATGATGGAAAAAATCATCCAGTCCTCCCTCCTGACGGATGAAAGAACAGTCTGGACCGTCTCCATCCTGAACTTGGACTTTAGAATGAACTTGTTCAAAACCGAAAGATCTATGATGGGGCGCCAGGCACCCGAGGCCTTTAGAACTACAAACATCCGAGAGTAAAACCCGGGAGAAGGAGGAGCTCGCTCTATGGCATCCTTCTCCAAGAGGGCTGAAAGTTCCTTCTCCAAGGCTTGACCCCTGATTGAGTGAGGGGAATAACTGCTGAACTCGAGAGGACGATTGGAAAGTGGAGGTCTGGAAACAAAAGGGATCTCGTAACCTTCCTTCAGGACCTCCACCACCCAAGCATCCACCGCTCTCCCCTGCCAAGCTGACCAATGGCGGGAGAGACAAGCTCCTACTGCGGTCTCCAGGCGAGGTGATGACTCCTACTTCCGAAAATTCTTACGCAGAGACAAGGAAGAAGAAGAAGAAGAAGGTCCTCCTGGAGGTTGAGCTCTTTCTCTGCCCTTAGAGCCACGCCAAGAACCTCTCCCGCGTTTCAAAGGGTGAGCACCAGAGGATGAAGTAGAGGCACCAGCAACCTGAGATGTACTCTGGAAAAAAAGAGCCAGAAGGAGGTTGTTGGGCTGGAGCAGAAGGTACAGATCTGGTCCTAAACTTACGCTTACTCCTTGAAGGAACGGGAGGAAGACCAGAGGAAAAAGCTCTTGATAAGGCCCAGTGAGCTTGGGAAGAGGCATCACCTTGATGTTCCTTCAAAACCTCAGAAAGCACAGAAATATCGAAAAGGAAATCGCCAAAAGGAGACGAGGACAACATACGGGTTCTCTGAATCTCCGATACAGAGGAGGGTAACTGCGACAAATACAGGTTACGCCTTAGAGAAACAAGAAAGGCCTGCATTGAAGCAGCAAGCTCGTTCTGATGTACAGAAGCGATTGAAATGGATGAGCAGAATTTCTCAAAAGAGGAGCATCAGGAGGAACAAACCCGGAGTCCTTGATATACATTAAAAGCCCTCCGAGGACCCACATATTGAAGGATTGAGCTTCTTGTAAGGAGCTCATAACAGCCTCCATAGCAATAAAATCTTCAATTGAGACAGAGACCGAAGCCTTAGAAGGCAAGGGTTGACTTGAAAGTCGGACAAAATCAGGATTTGGCTTGGGGGGTTGAGAGAATGAAGAATCATCCGCCACCTGGTAAACTCCTCTCCGGTGTCGTAGAAGAGAAGAGAGCTTCCTCTTCCCTTCCCCGATCACCTTCGAAAGTTTAGCGGCAACGTCCGCCCTCACTCTCGCGAACCTCTGGGCAAAGGGAAAACGTAAAAATTCCCGTGACCGGGAAGGACCGTCAAGAAAAATCCCTTCTGTAATACAACGAGGCGGAGGCTGCTTCTGCTCTTTAGGCCTCGCCTGAGGAAGAAAACTCAAAATTAAATAAAAAAAGTTTCTTGAATTCTACATCATGACATCCATTCGAGGAAACATCAATATCACACGAATCCGCGTCATCATCATCATCATCGTCAGATCCTAACTTAGAAACTTCCCCTGAAGTAAAATCCTGACGACTAGCTATCTTAGGTCTGACACTAATATCCCTCCCCCCTTCTCCTAA
>NC_061091.1:73948610-74048610 GCF_015104395.2 Macrobrachium nipponense | reverse complement strand
TATAACAGCCTCTCCCTCTCCCTCCAGAGAACGTCCTGCAAATTCATATTTTTAATCTGCCAATTCGTCTATTTTGTCTTTTCTAATAACTGACTTCATCTTTCTGTATTTCCCCTTTTCCCTTTCTGTTAATTCTTTCAATTGAACACCATCCTTCCGAGAAGGTTGAATTCAGGGTCAATGGCCCCTTGGGCAGGTTTGTTCCTTGTGAATAGGGTTCACTTATCTTCTAAAGAATAATAATAATAATAATAATAATAATAATAATAATAATAATAATAATAATAATAAGAATAAGAAGAAGAAGAAGAAGAAGAAGAAGCAAGAAAACAAGGGAGGAACTCAACGAGAAATACAAAGTACAAGAGAGGGGACTAAACAACACAATAGAAGATGTAAAACAGAGGCTTAAGGCCAAAGCACATAAGATCCAACGGTACATGGACAGGAATAAAGGATACCAACAGAACAAACTATTCGGAACCAACCAGAAAAGACTATACAGCCAACTAAGAGGGGAAGACAACCACCAAGAAATTCCTGAAGCCGAACCAAGTAAGAGACTCTGGGAAAACATATGGAGCAATCCGGTATCACACAACAAATAATGCAACATGGTTCCAGGAAGTCAAGGAAGAAGAAACAGGGAGAATAAAATGAAGATTCACAGAGATCACGACACAGTCAGACACCAACTAAAGAAAATGCCAAACTGGAAAGCCCCAGGTCCTGATGAAGTCCATGGATACTGGCTCAAAAACTTCAAGGCCCTACACCCACGAATAGCAGAACAACTCCAGCATTGTATCACAAATCACCATGCGCCCAAATGTATGACCACAGGAAGAACATCCTTAGTACAAAAAGACAAGAGTAAGGGAAATGTAGCCAGTAACTACAGGCCTACCAATAATGTGGAAGTTACTAACAGGTATCATCAGTGAAAGGCTATACAACTACCTAGAGGAGACAAACACCATCCCCAACCAGCTTCTAGAAAGGCTGCAGAAAGAAGTGTAGGGGCACAAAAGACCAGCTCCTAATGGGCAAAATGGTAATGAAGAACAGTAGGAGAAGGAAAACCAACCTAAGCATGGCATGGATTGACTATAAGAAAGCCTTCGACATGATACCACACACATGGCTGAAAATATATGGGGCAGAGGAAAACACCATCCGCTTCCTCAAAAATACAATGCGCAACTGGAATACAATACTTACAAGCTCTGGAATAAGACTAGCAGAGGTTAATATCAGGAGGGATCTTCCAGGGCGACTCACTGTCCCCACTACTCTTCGTAGTAGCCATGATTCCCATGACAAAAGTACTACAGAAGATGGATGCTGGGTACCAACTCAAGAAAAGAGGCAACAGAATTAACCATCTGATGTTCATGCGACATCAAGCTGTATGGTAAGAGCATCAAGGAAATAGATACCCTAATCCAGACTGTAAGGATTATATCTGGGGACATCAGGATGGAGTTTGGAATAGAAAAATGTGCCTTAGACAACATACAAAAGGGCAAAGTAACAAGGACTGAAGGGATAAAGCTACCACATGGGAGCAACATGAAACACATAGATGATACGGGATACAAATACCTGGGAATAATGGAAGGAGGGGATATAAAACACCAAGAGATGAAGGACACGATCAGGAAAGAATATATGCAGACTCAAGACGATACTCGAGTCAAAACTCAATGCCGGCAATATGATAAAAGCCATAAACACATGGGCAGTGCCAGTAATCAGATACAGCGCAGGAATAGTGGAATGGACGAAGGCAGAATTCCGCAGCATAGACCAGAAAACTAGGAAATATATGACAATACACAAAGCACTACACCCAAAGCAAATACGGACAGACCATACATAACACGAACGAAAGGAGGGAGAGGACTACTAAGTATAGAGGACTGCGTCAACATCGAAAACAGAGCACTGGGGCAATATCTGAAAACCAGTGAAGACGAGTGGCTCAAGAGTGCATGGGAAGAAGGACTGATAAAAGTAGACGAAGACCCAGAAATATACAGAGACAGGAGAATGACAAACAGAACAGAGGAATGGCACAACAAACCAATGCACGGATATTACATTAACATAGTTTTTGTTGTTGTTTTTATTTATCGAGTTTAAATCAGCCTTGTTTCCTTTAAGTTTCTTTTGCTTAAGCGGCCGAATGCTTGTTAGTTAATGTAAAGGTTTTTGTGTTGTTGAGCGCCTCCTCCTCCTCCCTTGTTTATTTCTGTGAACTATCGTTCCCGATTGTTTTGTGATTTATTTTTGAGCTACGGTGGATGGTTCGTAGGTGTACTGTGAACGTTGATGGTCTGCCCGCGCAAGTTCGGGCTTTGGGACGCTCCTTGTCAGACCATCCCCTACAGCAGCTTTCGCTTTTGGATTATTGGAGGACGACCTTTTGGCAGTGTATTTTGAAAACGGCGTTGTTGGAATCTTTCCTCACGACCGTTCGTAGGTGCCCTAGTCACCTGCGACTCTGGTACTGTTAGATCACGGCTCTTCATTCACGTGCGACCTTAGTGTCCGCTTTACGGGGTTCCGCAGAAGTATATGATATTTGCGACTTCTCGTATTACCCCTTATTCCCGTCGGAGGAGCCCACGGGAAATTGGTACCGTCGCTGGATCCCGTTACTGATTCTGGATTCACCTGCCACTTCTGCCTTCGTCCTACTGCTATTCTTCGGGGATGTGTGTGAGTGCTGGCTCGCGAGGAGAAACATAGGGAGGCAATCGACAGGTAAGACAGTATAGCTGTTGTATTTCCTTCGAGGAGCCTTATACACCTGTTGCCCTGGCGATCGAGTCCATCCCTTTAGTATGGGTTTGGTGCTCGCTATGGACTCCTAGTTCGGCCTGCCTTCAGTTGTTCATCCCTGACGTAAGGATTAGAACTGTCAGTGTACGTGCAGTACATATACTATATATATATACATATACATTGTGATAGTTTTCACTTGTACGTATCATATGTTTATTGCCATTATTGTTGTATTTTAAAGTATTCATGGCTATGTATTCGATATCTATAGTTGTGTATTGCTAGGTGGGTAAATTTAAGGTTTTCCTTGTTTTGATATCTTTCACTTCCTTCAGCCTTTTGTTATTTAGGATAGTTTTGGCCGGCATATGTTTGGATCCTCCCTGATTTATGAAGTATTTGTTCTCCTCTGAATTTCTTGTAAGGTTAAGATATCTAGCTTTAGGGAGCCTTGTGGCTCGTTGAGGACCTGGTCTTTCGTCCTCTTGCTTTAAGCTCAATCTTGCTGTTTGTATTTTACTTGAACCTACGAGGCTGAACATGGGTTGCATATACTGTCTACGATCCTTTTAAAAATAAAGTACCTAAGAACCTGTACTAGAACCCCAGAGGTTTGTAATAACGGACACTACGTGAGACAGACTAAAGAACTAGCCAGCGATGACACGTGGCAATGGCTACAGAGGGGAGAGCTCAAGAAGGAAACTGAAGGAATGATAACAGCGGCACAAGATCAGGCCCTAAGAACCAGATATGTTCAAAGAACGATAGACGGAAATAACATCTCTCCCATATGTAGGAAGTGCAATAGGAAAAATGAAACCGTAAACCACATAGCAAGCGAATGTCCGGCACTTGCACAGAACCAGTACAAAAAGAGGCATGATTCAGTGGCAAAAAGCCCTTCACTGGAGCCTGTGCAAGAAACATCAGCTACCTTGCAGTAATAAGTGGTACGGGCACCAACCTGAAGGAGTGATAGAAAACGATCAGGCAAAGATACTCTGGGACTATGGTAACAGAACAGATAGGGTGATACATGCAAATAGACCAGACGTGACGTTGATTGACAAAATCAAGAAGAAAGAATCACTCATTGATGTCGCAATACCATGGGACACCAGAGTTGAAGAGAGAGGGAAAAAAATGGATAAGTATCAAGACCTGAAAATAGAAATAAGAAGGATATGGGATATGCCAGTGGAAATTGTACCCTTAATCAAAGGAGCACTAGGCACGATCCCAAGATCCCTGAAAAGGAATCCAGTAAAACTAGTGGCTGAAGTAGCTCCAGGACTCGTGCAGAAGTGTGTGATCCTAGAAACAGCGCACATAGTTAGAAAAGTGATGGACTCCTAAGGAGAGAGGATGCAACCCGGAACCCCACACTATAAGTACCACCCAGTCGAATTGGAGGACTGATAGAGCAAAAAAAAAAAAATAAAATAAAAATAATAATAATAATAATAATATTCGAATGATTCAGTGAGAAGGAAGGTGGATTAATCCTTCCAGAGCTGCACAAGATTTTCTCAAGAGGTCAGAACCATTAGGATATATTCAGAATCCCTCCCCACCACCCCACCCCCCCCCCTCGACAGCTTAATCCACCTTTCCTGTACCTGAGAATAATTGACGAAGCTTTTCATTATTTGTATCTTGAATCGATGGGACTGAATGGTATCCGACAGCTCTCTCTCTCTCTCTCTCTCTCCTCCCTTCTTCGATCGTACAATTTGTTATGTCATAGAGTCGAGTTTAATCGGTATTTTCCACAATTGGTCTATTTTATCACTGATTAATAATCTCTCTCTCTCTCTCAGCTAATACACATGGAACACAGCCATGACTTTCGAACTATCCCCAAAATAACTATACTGCGTGAAACGCTCTCCCCCAAATAAATTCAGATAACGTTCGAGAACAACATAAAATTCCGTAAATAAAAACCACCAACTGATATCTGCTGCCATCTCCTATTATTACTGCCAACAGTTCCCTTCCGTTTTCGGTTAATTAAGGTTATTAAGGGGAGACTTTTTCCCTTAACGGAGGTACAGTCAAAGGAATGAACAGGGATGTGTCCAGGGGCCATAAAAACGCTGTTAAGAGATGCCTACAGTGCACCACGTGAGGTACACTGGGGGCACTATAGTAGATTCACATCAACCGTGCATCTGATGTCTACGCCTGTCCCTTACGACGCTCCTGATTGGCTGTTGATAAGCCAATGATAAGGCTGGAAACTCTCGGTCTCTCTCTCGAGAGAGAGTTCACATAGGCAGGTTGTATGTTCCACCTCTCCTGAGGAATATTTTTTTTAAATATATCACTCAGGAGAGGTGGAACACACATCCTGGCTATGTGAACTCTCTCGAGAGACTGAGTTTCCAGCCCTGTGACTGACTCATCAACAGCCAATCAGGAGCGTCGTAAGGGACTGGCCTAGACATCAGATGCACGGTTGACGTGAATCTAGAGATTACAGACTATATAGATAATATAGTTCTGTAAACACTGGCGACGACATTGGGCCAATAGACGAATAGACTCTATTATAAGAGGCACCTGGCCACTCTGGGAAATGACTATTAATAGAATAAGGTATTGGATCATCATTCATTCCAGGTTTACTTTCTTCAACTTCCAACATTTGGTGATGCTCTCTGAATTGGTACTATACTCTGTTTTTTTCCATCTGTCCATCCGCCTGTGGTGATTTTGTTTGGTAACAATGCGTCCCGGGCTTTAAATAGTTACGCTATGTGTAAGTTATAGGTAAATAAAAGGATATCTGGGTGTACATTTGCAACTGAAAAGGTGTTTTTAATTTAATCGATATAATGCGAATTACACCGTTAATATTCGAAATAGGATATTGTTATTATTGTTGAATGTAAGCTGAATGTAACTATCTAAAGCCCGGGACGCAGTGTTACCATACGCAAACACCACAGGCGGATGGACAGATGGAAAAAAACCGAGTATAGTCATTCTCACTGTTCTCAAATCAGAGGTCGCTTTTTATTTTCTTTCTTTTTTTTTTATTTTTTACTGAGAACAGTCTGTCTGTTGCGTACACACACACACAAACATAACATATAACAGCAATTCACTCCCCCCCAAAAAAAGAACCAAAAATGAAACACAAGAGAGACCAAGACTCGACTCAAAGTCAGCCAGAAAGATTTCTCCCATCGAATCAATATAGCGACAAGGGAGGGCGAGGGGTTGTGAAGTTGGAGAGGGTGGAGGGGGTGGTCTTTCAGGATAAGCACTACCATTGGGGAGGGGGTTAATTCGAAGATCATTTTATTATAATGTATATAGATAAGCATGTATGTACTGATATATATATATATATATATATATATATATATATATATATATATATATATATATTATGCATATATTTATAAATATATAATATACATATGAATACAAGCATAAAGCATTACATAGAAACACACCAACTCAAGCAGACACAGTTCTTACACAAGATTCAGGAACCCAGTGCTAAGGATTCACAGATCTATGAAATAACTACAGAAATCCCAAAGGATTCACAGATCTATGAAATAACTGATAAAAGACCCAGGAAGAATCTCATTCCTGGCAAGCAAACCGACCAGGAGAGACGCTCACTAGAATTTATTTAGAGTACACCTGCACTCGAGGGCCACAACCAGGAAGAGAGAGAGAGAGAGAGAGAGGAGAGAGAGAGAGAGAGAGAGAGAGAGAGAGAGAGTTTTGGCACCGGTCATGTCAACAAATGCCCCGAGATATATACCAGGACCCTCTTAATATATACAAAGGGGGGAGGGGGAAGACGACCCGACCATGCCAATCTAAACGATGGATTATTTCATCATCATCTTTTGTTAACTCGCTGTGAATGAAGAAATAACAGAAATATGGATTTCCATACTTCAGAAAGACATTGAAAAGGTAACTTGTATATCAAAAGATAATCTGGCACCACCCTTATCACATAAGAGGAGAGAGAGAGAGAGAGAGAGAGAGAGATTAATACTGTAAATCAAAGAATATCATACGATGAATCATTTCACATCATAGGGCGAGGATTAAGCTATCTCATCGAGGTCATGGCGTTATTAATCTCTCTCTCTTTCTCTCTCTCTCTCTACATACCAGTTATAACCCACATCTGTCTACTTACAACACAATACCTAATTCATTGCTCAGGCCAACATATACTGAAGAAGAAAGAGAGAGAGAGAGAGAGAGAGAGAGAGGGGGAGGTTAAGCCACTGGTCAACTGCATTAGCGCACAGGGACAACAACAATGCCACAATCATGCAGTCATCTTCGGCATACTTGGCACCTTGCGACCAAAAGGCATTTTCATTTTCGGCATCAACGAGGCCCTTGGGGTGTCTTTAAGGGGGGCGAACTGTCTGTCTCCTCCAACCTCCTCCTCTTCTTCTTCTTCTTCAACGACATAACCGGGTTGCAAATTCCCATGATGTATACTACTGCAGTATTGCACCAGCCCCGTTTTCTTTCGCCGTGACCCTAGGTTAGGTTAGGTTAGGTTAGGTTATTTCAAGATACATATCACTAGGTATTTTGGGTGTGGCATACATAATAGGATTATTATACAAATGATTCTATGATCAGTTTTTAAGATATGGCGTCCAGCTTTTTTTTTTCTAAAGGAAGGTACCGGTACTCGGTTACATTTTGGGAAAGAGCAACCGGGACCAAGTCAATTCTTTCAAGTTCAATTCGGGTGGTGACTCGAGAGCAGTTGAGTTGAGGTATTCTGCACTGCAGTAATCTTGAGTAGATTGAAAAAGGCGTGATCCGACCTCCAGCTTACAAGGAACGCGTACAAGGTTTTCCCCTCACGCACAAATTGTAAACATTATATTCCTAACTTGATGTAAATCAAAAGGTGCTAAACTCTATGGCCAAATAGAGCCTTGTTTCACTAACGAAAATTAACATAGATGCGCTATATTTTATTGGAAATAATTTTTCTGTCGTGTTTAACATGCACTTCATTTATTTTTATACATTTTCATTCTAATAAATAAATCATAAATATCCAACCCTAAAATTCCTGCTTCTTGAACTCAACGCGAAATATTTTTTCGAGACCTTTTTAGGCTCTTTTACAGACCTTTCCTACCCTCCCCCCCAAACAACAACAAAGTAGCTTGTAGTCTTACTCCCTGAGTAGACTGAGAAATGAGATATATGGTCTCTGGATATTTAGTAATTTCTAAGAAATGATTGATACAAATTTCAGGCCAAAGGCCAGGTGCTGGGACCTCTAGGGATAAACAATTGTTTGGAAAGGGTAGGTAAGAAGCAGGATGAAAGAGAGAGAATATAAACGGAGATACAGTCAAAAGAAATGAAAGGGGCTACAGGTAAGGCCCGAAGAGAGAGAGAGAGAGAGAGAGAGAGGAGAGAGAGAGAGAGAGAGAGAGAGAGAGAGCACTGTATAAGCAATAATAAATACCAAAATGACTCAACCGAATTTTACCATGCCTTTTGATGAGTTGCTCGTCAGTCTAAGCAACAGAAAACTGACATCAGAAAAATAGACGAGACTCTATAAGATTAATAGTGCTGAAGCAACAACCATTTTTAACAAAACTTGCCTACGAGAGGGTCCCCTTCACAAATAATAATAATAATAATAATAATAATAATAATAATAATAATAATAATAATAACTCATCGGAAAAATAATCAAAACAACAAGATCCAACTATTTTCCATTTTTGGATAGAGAGAGAGAGAGAGAGAGAGAGAGAGAGAGAGAGAGAGAGAGAGCCACGTCCCATACGAATGACGTCATCCGCTCAGCGGTGACTATTGCGTCATCACTCAAGAGGTTGCTGGGTGACTCGGCACTACCATGAAGATGGCGCAAGTGGTAAGGTTATACTGATGATAAATAAGCCTCTCAATATATCATTATTGGTCTGAAACTTCTTGAATGGGACGACACTAAATGTGTGTGTATATATATATATAATATATATATATATTATATATATATATATATAATATATATATATATATATATATATATATACTATATATATATATATTTATATATATATATATATATATATATAAATATATATATATATATATATATATATATATATATATATATATATATATAGTATTATTATATATATATGATGTGTTGTGTTTTCTTCTGACATCTTTCTGATAAGTTGTCAGAAAAACACATTACATATATATTATATACTATATATATATATATATATATATATATATATATATATATATATACACACACATTAATGACATCAATAAAATCTCGATACTATGACACTATACATGACAGGAACACACACACACACAAAATTTCCTGAATGACTCATTACTTTACCTGGCGCCACACGAATATCAAAACGAGAGAGAGAGAGAGAGAGAGAGAAGAGAGAGAGAGAGAGAGAGAGAGAGATTGGCCACTATCTCGCTTGCAAACGGCACTAAGATTTTGTTACGTAAACTTTTTGCATCAGTAGGTACACCTTACACATACGTGGCGTTCATCATGTGAGCCAAAACTCTCTCTCTCTCTCTCTGATTTTTATATTCGCGTGGCGTCACACACACTTATGAGTCATTCAGGAACCTTGTGTACACACTAGTGTGTCATATAAAGCGTAAGAGTCGAGTGATAATGATTTTCCTATATCTAGGATTCACTCAATGTCTATTATCATATTCTGGCGTCTTTCTGATCTATTGTCTGTCACTTGAACCAGATCCGTTTATACCTACCATTCCAGTACCACAAGAATAATCTTAAGACTTAATAGTGTATATATATATATATATATATATATATATATATATATATATATATATATATACTAATAAACCTTAATATTATTCTTGTGGTACTCTAACCTCCCACAGATCCCCATCGTATTCCCACCCATCATCCGGGCCGGACAAACAGGTTAGCAGGAAGAAGAGAGTGGATGTCTTTTCCCTACCTTCCCGCTCCCCTACCGGGCCCGGACAAACTGGTTTGCAGGGGGGGGGGGGGGGGGGGTTGGCTGTGACATGTCTCCCTTACTGTCATCCGTGGAAGAAAATGAAGAAAACAATAAAATAAAACAAGAATAGAAGCATAACAAATGAAAAACACCAACACATCAAATGAGGTTGTGTCAATTTGACACGGCATGACACTAAGTGTACATATGAACAAACATATTATGCGTCAGTGAATGGATACAGTGATCCAATTTGTACTGACGTCTCGTGACACGTAAACTAAAAGGATCCACTCATTACAAACCAGGCGATTGATTAACTTTTTTTTCCAGCGCTCTGGAATCAAATCTTTAAGGAATCAAATCTTTAAGGAATCAAATCTTTAGGGAATAAAATCTTTAAGGAATCAAATCTTTAAGGAATCGAATCTTTAAGGAATCAAATCTTTAAGGAATCAAATCTTTGAAGACCCAAGCCAGTCAATCGGTCAATTCCACTTACTACTGTGAACACATAAAACACTGCTTGTGTTATTTGTTCTTATGGTTGCAGGTCCACAATAACATAGCATGTGGGTATATAGTAATGGATATTAAAAACATTCGAACCTTGTATACTAGGTTCATCCTCACGTCCACAATAATATAGCCTGAAAATGAACCTCGTGCGAGGGTCAAAAGCTTTTAATATCCATTCAAGACCATATACTCACATGCTATATTATTGTGGACCTGCAACCATTGTCATCATTTTTGTCACGGAATATGTGCTCACATTTGTTCTTATATTATAGCTTACTCGGGGAGTAAGCCTACAAAGTACTTTGCTGTTGTTGGAAGGGGTAAGAAAGGTCTATAAAAGTCTAAAAATGCCAGCGAAAGGCGCTTCACGTTGAGTTAAAGATGCAGGAATGTGGGGATATTGTATTTACGATTTAATCATTAGAATGAAATTGTAAAAAATAAACAATGGGCATAATAAACAGTACAAAACAACTATTTCTAATAAAATATAGCGTGTCTATTTTAAGTTTCGTTGGTGAAACAGGGCTCTATTTGACCACAGATTTTTATACATTTTAATTCACACCAACTCAGGATTCCTATATAATGTTTACAACTTACGCGTGAGGCGCAAATCTAGCACGTGTCCCGGGTAAACTGGAGGTCGGATCACGCCTTGCATTCCATGGCGCATTCCCTTGCAGTGACGTGCAATGGCTGTCAACAACAGACCCAAACAGACTAAAAAAAAAAAAAAAAAAAAATACAGCCAATCCCAACCACCACAAAGACTTGATTAGCGTCCCATCAAGCTGTTTAGGTGGCGATGGTGGCGATGGTGGTGGTAGTGGTCCCATTTGGCCACTTTCAGGGTCGTTAAGGATTTTTCTTTGAAGATCGCAGCTTCCCATTTGAGTATCCCATCGTGTGGAAAATATTCATCCTCTCTCTCTCTCTCTCTCTCTTTTAATCATTTGTAAAATATTCAGGGGTAAGGGTATTCCAAATCTCTTTCTCTCTCTCACACACACATACATATATAATATAATATATTAGACAGACACACACACACACACACACATATATATATATATATATATATATATATATATATATATATATATATATATATATATACAAGAAAGAAATACTTAACTCCACAAGTACCGGATAAATCTACACAGAAAATACACAGATATCAGTAAACACTTTCATACAACCCTTAGAAACACACACACACACACAACACACACACACACAAATCAAATATACACGTATCATGGACGAAAGCACCTTAAGTACTACCAGGTAAACATAATACAATCTACGTATCCATCAATCCTAAACACTCACTTCAACAGATTTCTCGCCGAATCGAGGAAACAAAAGATATCGTAAGTTAGACGAGCAAGCACAAGCAAACACATAGACACACACACAAACACACGCACGCACATTACCTGAGCAACGCTGTAAATCAAGACTTGGAAGTAGCAGCTACCTGCTGCACAGGAACATTGTTCTCGGGTTGCAATGAGAGAGAGAGAGAGAGAGAGAGAGAGAGAGAGAGAGAGAGAGAGAGAGAGAGAGAGAGCAGCTGCAAGTCACGGGATGCTTAAATGCCACCCCTTCCCCCCTCCCCCAACAAACCCCAAGTTCATTCAGGGCTCGTCCATTACACAAATGAATGAGGCTGAAGTCTCTAATAATTATGGGACATATGATCCGGGTGACGCAATCTGGCTTCCCTTAGTGGGTAGGGGGGGGGGGGGAGGAGGAAAGGGTCGCTGCTCCAAGAAAACCCCCTCCCTCCTCCTCCTCTCTCATAGTAGCCATCTTGCTTGGTGAGACGTACCCGCGTGAAGTCAGATTAATCAACAGATATCACAAGTTTAACATACGACTAGAATTTGAGAAATATCTAGAAGTGTTCGTGAACTATCGGTGATAAGATTAGTGTGAAAATAGTAGGATAAAGCGTCTTCTAAGTTAGTTTATCAAGTGTAATACTATAAATCAGAACAAGATGGCAGTAAGTTCCAACTGCGGGAAGAGGTGGCGTAATTTGGCGTGTTTAGCAGATTCGCAATACGATGAGGTAGCAGGAAGGGAACTGGCATTTCTCATCTATGAAATCAGCAACAGTCCTAACCAAAAAGATACAAAAGCATTCATAGATATATTAGAAGGTTATAATCCTTCAAACTGGAACAAATCTAATGAAAACATCTTGAAAATAATTGAAGAAGTTCCAAATAAAATCCAAGTGGTCAAGAGACTCATAAAGAAAATATACATAAACCAACATATTCCGACAAAGAAAATGAATAAGGTGAATCTTGTGAATATCCTAATTGATGCATTAGGAAAAAGAATGCCAAAAGCATGCAAACTGTGTAAGGTTTGGTATAGCATAGTCAATCCACAAAACCTAATCAGAAAATGTGCTGCATGCAACATTCCGACCCATCCACAGTGTGCTGAGGTAATACAAGATTTGAGAAAAGATACAAGAATTTTTTGTTCAACATGTCTATCATGGATAGACAATGTTAATAAATCAAGATTGAATGTACAAATAGTTGAGGATGAAGAAGAAGAGGAAGAGGAAGAAGAAGAAGAAAAAGAAGAGGAAAACGGAAGAGAAGTAAACAAAAATGAAATGACAGAAAAAAATAAGGAAAACAAAGAACAAGATAAAAGTATGGATGCAGAGATACTCATTGATACTACATATGAGGCAATAAAGCAGCATACCTACGAAGAAATAAATTACGATATGACAACAGAAAAGCAAATCCCGAAGAGGCTCTACCCAGATCTACACAATGACGGGAAAAAGTAAAAAATAGACAAGAAAGACAAAATCTGCAACCTTTTGAAAAGGGGGAATTGCAGATTTGGAGAAAGATGTTACTACAAACATCCTAAGATATGTCAAAACTATGAAATATATGGTAAATGTGCATACTTAGATGGATATGGGGATGATTGCAGAGATCTGCATCCAAAAATATGTAAAAACCTAAAAGAAGGAAAAGGATGTAAGTTCGACAAAAATGCAAATATATGCACCCTGTAGCCATGAATCATAATCAAATAAATAACCAACCAAGTAATAAAATCCAAAATAAGAAAGAAACAAATAAAGAGAGAAATCAAGAATATCAGGTAAAAGAGAAAAGCAAACCACCAATGAGATATGCAGAGGTGTCAGCAAAAAATTTCAAAGCATCAGCTCCGAAATTCTACTCAAGAGATAATAACTGTATTTATTATGCAAGAGGATATTGCAGAAACGGAGAAAATTGCAGATTCAGACACAAAATTAATAATTATGATGAAGGAAGATCAAATATTATGGAAAAGTTGGATTTTTAATGTCAGAATTTCTGGAAATGAAAAAAGAACAACATACCAGAACAGGAAAAGAGACATGGGAAAATCCTTATTACTACCAGTATTAAATGAAGGAGAAAAGAAAACACGCAAACCATCATAGTGATGAATGCGCAGGGTTTAGTTACGAGTAACTCAAAAAGAAAAATAGAGTACTTAGAAGAACTAACCCAAAATGAAAAGAAAATAGATATAATGAATATAAGTGAAACCTGGTATTCCCAAGAGACTGGGAATGATGATCAAATAAAAGGGTTCCAAACTTATAGATCAGATAGAAAAAATAGGAATCAAGGGGGAACCGCAATATATGGGAAAGACAAAAAACAAGGAAAAATATATGAGAAATATAGTAACTCAGAATGTGAACTAATAGCGGTAGAATTTGAATCTGAAAAATTGATGAACATAGTAAATATATAGACCTCCATAATACTAAAGAGTTTGACTTAATAATTGAAAAATTGGATGATATATGTAGAAATCACAAGGACTGGACTATTCTCCTATCTGGTGACTTCAACTTTCCTTTCGTAGAATGGAAAGAACGAATAGGAGATTGTGGTTGTACTTATACATATAAAAAAGAGAGTAATAGTAGTGCAGAAGATAAGAGGCAATTTGAAAAGCTATTAGATATGCTACTAGAATACAACATTCAACAAATAAATCACCTGCCAACAAGAAAAGAAAATACTTTAGACCTAGTATTTGTGAACGAGATGAATTATGTTAAAGAAATAATAGTTTATAATGCGAGTATTTCAGACCATAATGTCATAGAATTAACAGTTCATTCCAAAGCAAGTGAAAATAGAGATAAGCAAGAAATGAAAAAGTGGGAAGGATATGGAAAATACAACTTCTACAGTAAAAATATAAAATGGTCAGAAATTAATGAAGAATTAAACAAAGATTGGGATAACATTTTCGTAAGTGATGACATAAGGGTAAATACGGAGATATTATATAAAATATTGGAGAAAATAGTGGAAAAATATATACCGAAGAAGAAAAGTAAACATCATTCATGCATACCAAGAGACAGAAGGATCTTGTTCCAGAAAATCAGAAAGTGGAAAAAAGGTCTTGCAAAAGAAAAAAATGCATGGAAAGTTATAGAACTAAAAAGTAAGATAGAAAATGCAGAAAAAGATTATACAATCAAAAGAAAATGAAAAACGGGACTTGGAAGAAAAAACCCTATTAAATATCAAGCAAAACCCCAAACTATTATACTCATATGCGAAGAAGATGAATAAAAGAAGAATAGAAATAGGCCCTCTGAGAATTGAAGGGAGATTAACGAATGAAAAAAAGGAAATTTGCAACATACTGGCAGAACGATATAAGAGAGAATTCACCCCTAGAATAGATAATGAAGATAATGATATAGAAGTAAGGGAAGAAAATAGTGAATATTTAGCTGACATAGAAATTAATGAAGCTGATATTGTGCAGGCAATTAATGAAATTAAAAATGGAGCTGCTGCAGGGCCGGATGGAGTCCCTGCTATTTTGTTAAAGAAAGTAGTTCATTCTATCGCAAAGCCACTTGCAATATTATTAAGACAAAGTGTAGATACAGGCAAGATTTATGATGAGCACAAATTAGCATATATCACCCCTACTTTCAAAAGTGGATCAAGACTAGAGGCAAGTAATTATAGGCCTGTGAGTCTAACATCACATATTATGAAAGTGTATGAAAGGGTAATGAAGAAAAATATTATGAAACATTTAATAAAAAATAATTTGTTTAATATAGGACAACACGGTTTCGTACCCGGAAAAAGTACACAAACCCAACTGTTAGTCCACCGTGAGAACATATTCAAAAATATGAAAAGCGGAAATGAAACAGATGTGGTTTATCTAGACTTTGCAAAAGCTTTTGACAAAGTAGACCATAATATATTAGCAAAGAAAATTAGAAAACACAATATCGTAGATAAAGTAGGAAGATGGTTAAAAGAATTTTTACACAACAGAAAACAGATAGTTATTGCAAACGATGAGAAATCGGATGAAACCAAGGTAATATCCGGTGTGCCACAAGGTACGGTGCTAGCTGCAATATTGTTTGTTATTATGATTGAAGACATAGACAGTAATGTTAAGGATTCGGTAGTGAGTAGTTTCGCTGATGACACAAGAATAAGTAGAGAAATTACTTGTGATGAAGATAGGAACGCTCTACAAAGAGACCTTAACAAAGTATATGATTGGGCAGAGGTAAATAGGATGGTATTTAACTCTGATAAATTTGAATCAATAAATTATGGAGACAGAGAAGGAAAGCTATATGCATATAGGGGACCTAATAATGAGGCAATCACAAATAAGGAAGCAGTTAAAGACCTTGGTGTGATGATGAATAGGAACAGTTATGCAATGATCAAATAGCAATTCTGTTGGCAAAATGTAAAGCAAAATGGGAATGTTGTTACGGCACTTCAAAACAAGAAAAGCTGAACACATGATTATGCTTTATAAAACATATGTTCGTAGTCCACTTGAATATTGCAATATGATATGGTACCCACACTATCAAAAGGATATTGCACAAATAGAGAGTGTACAAAGGTCCTTTACAGCTAGAATAGAAGAAGTTAAGGACCTAGACTACTGGGAAAGACTACAATCCTTAAAATTATATAGTCTAGAAAGGAGAAGAGAACGCTACATGATAATTCAGGCATGGAAACAGATAGAAGGAATAACAGAAAATATCATGGAACTAAAAATATCAGAAAGAGCAAGCAGAGGTAGATTAATAGTGCCCAAAACTATACCAGGAAAAATAAGGAAAGCACACAGGACATTAATCCACTACGCACCAGCATCGATAATGCAGCGTCTATTCAATGCGTTGCCAGCTCATCTGAGGAATATATCAGGAGTGAGCGTAGATGTGTTTAAGAATAAGCTCGACAAATATCTAAACTGCATCCCAGACCATCCAAGATTGGAAGATGCAAAATATACCGGAAGATGTACTAGCAACTCTCTGGTAGACATTAGAGGCGCCTCACACTGAGGGACCTGGGGCAACCCGAACGAACTGTAAGGTCTGTAAGGTAAGGTAAGGTAAGGTCTCCTTCTGTTCTTCTTCTCCATTTCCACGTTCTTTCCGCTTACGCGGGGAGTAAGCCTACAGACTTCTGTTGTTGTTGTTGTTGTGGTGAGGGTAGGAGAGGTCTATGGAAGAGCCTAAAAAGGTGTTTTACGTTGAGAAGTTGCAGGAATTTGAGGACAGGATATTTTATGATTTATTCGCGAGAATAAAAAAAAAAAAAATAAAATAAAAAAAGAATAATGTGCCTATTAAACAGTACAGAAAATTTATTTCAAATAACATAATAGCATATTTATTTCTATGTCCGTTGGTGAAACAACGAGCTATTTGACCGTAGATTTTAGCACGCGGCCCCGAGTAAGCTGGAGGTTGGATCACTGATTTGGCACTGAAAAAGCTAAGATCTTCTTCAGGCAGTATATACTAGTTACAGAAGACTTCTTGGAAAACTCCTGCAAGCACTTGAATGCAAAGAGGGTACGAAGATATCATTATATTTATATATCAATGACATAACAGCTGCCTATGACAGGCAAGAAACAGCAAAATTAAAACTATTAAAACACTTGCGAGTGGGGCTGCTCCCTGTAATCCTACACGAGAATTACATAACCGAACACGAATTTCAGCCCAAAGGCCAACCGCTGCGACCTACGAGATCACTCAGCGCTCCTATGGAAATTGCCAATAAAAAGGTTTGAAGAAAGCAAGATGGAAGAAAGGGAATAAGAACGGAGGTACAGTTAAAGGAATGAAAAGGGGTTGCAGCTACGTAGGGTCCAAAGGGACGCTGCAAAGAACCTTCCGTAATGCCTACAGTGCACCGCAAGAGATCCAAGACAACGAGTCTTCAGCTGGTTTGACCGTAAGTCATCCCAGGTCAAGCGGAATATTGTGCTGTCCACCTCCTCCACAGAGCAGGAGACTGAGATTACCTACTACACACTACAGCTGACTGACAGCCAAGTGCACCATTAACTGCTTAGAATAACAAGAGACCCTGAAGGCTTAGGGGAATGTGCTTTAAGTGTGCTGCTCTTCCAGAGAGAGAGAGAGAGAGAGAGAGACCCTATACTACCTTTCAGAGATCAGCAACTGACGTGTCTGTCTGTCCGGATGTCATCGTACAAATTCATTTTCTTGCATCGAAAATCAACCAACCAAGATTCAGTGAAATAAGTTACCAGTTTTCTGAAGTTAATAAGGATTTAAAAATACAATTTAAAATACAACATTTAAAGGAAATCTCTTAGAAGAAAAAAGGAAAAAAATGGTCTAAAACAACAGATGGTTCAGTAATCTATTCTAATCCATTCAACAACGAGCCTTCTTGACTGACTGATTGATGTGTGGCTATTAAACCTGGCGTCACAGACAGCACCTAGGTAGGTCACTGACGATGTAATGATATTAAATATGAAATTCAAAAGGTAAATCGGTTCTTGACCCCGTGATCAAATCAAAAAAATAAATAAGTTTTAAAATATTCGTGAAATAACAAAATACACAAGACACGCGCACAAGAGCTCCACCATGAATAATAATATATTAAAGGTCTGGACTTCCCAATTCCTTCCTATTTTTAGGGTAAGACCAAAAACACCTTCCATTCCACTTCTATGACTGATACTTCCTGCATGAAGAATGTCCAGCGAGGAATGTCAGTCGATAGGAGGAACAAAGGGGTCACGCGCCTCGCGGATTCCTGGATTACGAACTCCGCTGAGGCAATAGTAGCCTCAGGGATCGATGGGGGTCATGTTTTTCTTATATTTTATAAGAGGCACCAACCACCTCTCTCTCTCTCTCTCTCTGCAAAGGGACGAAGTAATGCCTACAGTGCACTGCGTGAGATGCACTGAGGGCACTATACCCCCTTAACTCAAGGTTCTGCTGTCCTTGGCCCTCTCTTGTTTTTTTATTTACATTAATGACACTGATGTAGGAGGCTTAACTAGCAGGATAGCCAAATTTGCATGTGACATCAAACTATAAACGCAGCAGAGCCAGATGCAGTGGTAGGTTTAAGAAATGACCTAATGAGAATAGGAGTGGTAAAAAAAATGGCAAATGCCCTTTAACGTGGATAAGTGTCAAGTGTTACAAATAGGAACAAACTACTCTCATGCCAGCTACATGCTGCTTGAGAATGACACAAATAGTGCAGAACAAGAGGAGGACCTTGGAGTCATTATTACTAAGAGCTTAAAATCCACAAAACAGTGCATAAAAGCTGAAAAGAAGGCACAGAAACTAGTGGGATACATAAAGAGGCAGTTCAACTACAGAAACAAGGACACGGTGCTGCAGCTCTACACATCAATAGTTAGACCTCATCTTGAATATGCAGTACAGTTTTGGTCACCAACTAAAAAAAAAAAAAAAAAAAAAAAAAAAAGACATAAATAGATTAGGAGTACTACAAGCAGGAGCCACAAAGTTAATTCCATCCATCAGGCAAATAGGTTACCGAAGACGACTAGAGAGCCTGAACATGTATGGCTTAGAAACACGACGAGGACAACTAACAGAAATATTTAAAATACTGAAAGGCATAACAAAAGTAGACAGTAACTTATTTACGTTAAACGAAAACCAGACAAGAAATAATGGATGGAAACTAGAACTGAAGAGATACAACACATCCCATTGTGGGAATTTCTTTACATACAAGATATGTGACATGTGGAATAAACTGCCACCAGAAGTTGTAAACAGCAACAGTGTGGAAGAGTTTAAAAGAAAGCTAGACAAAATCATTAGGAGGACACTGTGAATGAGCAGTAAAACCTGCGCCTACAGATAAGTGAGCACATGATGTCTCCTCGGATGGACTGACAAGTCTTTGAGACATCCTAATTCTTGTAACTCCTTGTAACGGAGGAGAATAACACAAGACAGTCAGTTGGGAAATGGAGCGGAGACCCAGACCTACTTGGATTTGAACTATGGGAAGGGAACCTGCAGAAGAGTGGAGATTTGTGGAAGCTAAAACACAAATATTGTTCCCCCTTAACGAACCGATTATGCTTTTTTTTTTTTCATTTTTTTTTTTTTAACATCTAAGATGATTTTACCATTGGCATCCGAATGGTTCATCTAAGAATCATGTTTCTCTCACCATACACCCTGGATGGTGAGAGACAGACATCCTCTCTCACTATACATCCTGGATAGTGAGAGAAAGACAGGATCCTCTCTCACTTTACATCATGGATAATGAGAGAGAGAGAGAGAGAGAGAGAGAGAGAGAGAGAGAGAAGAGAGAGGAGAGAGACTCTCTCCATACATTTTCGATGGTGAGAGATATAAACTTGGCACTTTACTGACATAAGAAGTCGATGATAAACTCATCGTCGATGCAGATAACTAAAAAGAAGAAGAAAAAAAAAAAGCATATTCGACACTTTGGCAAAAAAAAAAGGGACCGACGTCATTATACTTCAATTCAACAACTCAGCACAGAAAAAAGTAAACATGAGATAAAATTCGCCTTCCAACGTCATCATAACCGTCTGGGGGCGACACGCCACTAGGCGATCCCTGACTGAGATTGAAAGACCTGACGAATAGTTCGAGGATATTGAAGACCCTTCGAGGCCCTTCCCACATGGGAGGGTGTGTCCATCATCTGATAAGTGGACACTTATTATTATTATTATTATTATTATTACTAAGAAATTCACAGTCACGTGAAAACAAATTGTTAAAAAATTCAAAATTATATATCAAAATATATTTCTATGTAAGAATAAAACAAAGACTTTCGAACACCCGAACGGTGTTCCTCATCAGTGTAGACGTTAAAATGTAAATGGAGAAGGCAGTTTCCTCTTGAGGAGCATCTAAAAAGGAGGAAACTACCTTCTCCATTTACATTTTAACGTCTACACGGATGAGGAACACCGTTCGGGTGTTCGAAAGTCTTTGTTTGTTTTTACATAGATATATCTTAATATATAATTGTGGATTTTTTAACAATTATTATTATTATTATTTATCAGGGTTGGCAATGATTAAATCAAACTGATTTAATCAAGTGATTAAATCATTGATTTTTTTTTTCATTAAAAAATCCTGATTTTTTTTTACTTTCTTGATTTTTTAATTTGAAAGTAAACAAATTGAAAAATATGGTTTGGAGGTTAATAAAAACTTATGCATAAATAACTGTGCTGCATTTATGTATTATGATATAAAAAAAATTGCAAGTACTAACTTTTGGCCAGAACTGGAAAACTAAAAGATAAATCAATAGCGATTTATCATAAAAAACATTTTGAGGAAAAAAAAAAGGATTGAAAAAATATTAAACAAATAAAAAAAGAAATATATAAAAAATCAAATAAAAAATCAAATAAATCGCTGATTTTTTTTATTATTTTTGTTTTTTAAATAAAATAAAATCACCAACCCTGCTATTTATAAGGAACAAGTCCACGAGTCATGAACTTGGAGTTGAAGCCTCTGAGGAATATAAAGGAGTTCCCTTCGAAGGAAGTAAAAGAAGGTAATGGAAAATACAAAAAGGGGATATCCGTTATTAGAACAACAAGAAAATGAACAAATTAATAAAACAAAAATGAAAACGTAGGTAAAATACTAAAATACAACTTGAATTGCATAAGGGTAGTATATAATGTACTGCATCTCCGCTTTCGTCAGGCTCCGTCCACACGGCCGAGCTTTGCTCGACGAACTTTGTTTGATGTGACGTCAGAAGCGGAGAAACTGCGGTAAAGTTCTGACTTTTCCCGCTGTTTCTCCGCTTCTGACGTCACATTGGACAAAGTTCGTCGACCAAAGCTCGACCGTGTGGACGGAGCCTTACGGGCTGCTCTAGGAGCAAGAGCCCGTGCCAGCACAAGGCTGGCTTAATCTTTCAACAACAACGCTTCAGCCTCCCAAGTTTTCAACTGCACGACATCTTCCTCAGCAGGAGCAGGAGGCTGTCATTCCAGTCCGACGGTGTCAGGAGGAATGAAGAACCTCTGGAATTCCATCGTGAAATGCGAATGATCTCTGTCGAAATGCAACTTTACGAAAACAGTGACAAGCAACAGACCATCAGATAGAAGGAATTGGCGAAAACATCCTGGAGCTAGAAATATCAGAAAGAGCAAGCAGAGGTAGATTAATAGTGCCCAAAACTATACCAGGAAAAATAAGGAAAGCACACAGGACATTAATCCACTACGCACCAGCATCGATAATGCAGCGTCTATTCAATGCGTCGCCAGCTCATCTGAGGAACATATCAGGAGTGAGCGTAGATGTGTTTAAGAATAAGCTCGACAAATATCTAAGCTGCATCCCAGACCATCCAAGATTGGAAGATGCAAAATATACCGGAAGATGCACTAGCAATTCTTTGGTAGACATTGGAGGTGCCTCACACTGAGGGACCTGGGGCAACCCGAACGAGCTGTAAGGTCTGTGAGATCCGTCGATTGGTCAAGTCATCACTGCTGGTCTTTTGATACGGAGGTCAAGTCACACAGAACGAAAGGGCTTGCAGCAGCAGCAGCAGCATCTAGGGACCCAAGGGACGCTGCAAAGAAACCTCAAGTAATGGAGCACGAACGGACAAACAAACTATTGATTTTGTTTGTTTGTTTGCATAGTGTTTTGACGTTGCATGGAACCAGCGGTTATTCAGCAACAGGATCAAGGGCTTGACGTGACTTCCGAACCACGTCGAGAGTGAACTTCTATCACCTTAAATACGCATCTCTCACTCCTCAATGGAAGAGTAGAGAATCGAACTCGAGTCCACCGAGGTGGCAGACCAGGACCATACCGATCACGCCACTGAGGCGCTGACAAATGATTGACGGCAAGGTAAGTGGAAGACAGTATGAGACGGTGCTTCAGAGTGGTCGCTTGCGTCCGTAGACTCATCGTCATCGCTGCTCCCGCAGGCCCTTCTTCCCTTCGGTCGCAGCAGTGACAGATTTCTCCTCCGTCCACCCCCATAAAAAATTGGGGTTATGGGGTTGGGGCGGGGTTGGGGGTGGGGGTTAGTTCTTCAGCACCACTGATAACGAACTCTAGTCAGGCTAAGTGGCATATTCCAGGGTAATGGTTCAACGGCTGATTAAACAGGGACTATGTGTGTGGTGTGAGAATATATATACATATAATATATCTATATATATATATATATATATATATATATATATATATAAATATATATATTATCTTGAAAGCTCCGTGCAGGTGGGTGACACGAATGCAAGTACAGTATATATAGAAGGAGCATCATCATCGATTGTGGGACTCCTTTTATATCCTATCAACCACTCTTCTCCTCACTTATTCTTCAATAATGATTATTGAACGGGGCATAGCACCCCTCTCTCTCTCTCTCTCTCTCTCTCTCTCTCTCCTCCTCTCTCTCTCCACCCCTCTCCTTCCATCCCAACCAGGGCAACTTAGCCCTTCTTACCCTTAATGGCATCACGCAAAGGAGGTGGGGGAAGAGAGAGAGAGAGAGAGAGAGAGAGAGAGAGAGAGAGAGAGAGAGAGAGAGAGTAATGGTTCCATACGCATTAGGTCCGCCCCTCCATTACCGAAATCATTAACGGAATTACAACCCGAGAGAAAAAAATAATAATGAAAACCTACACCCAAGTCATCTTGGACGAACGTCCAACAATCCCTAAAGACGAATGATTTCAAGAAGAGCGTCGGAATATAGAATTTAGGCCAAAAGCCAAGCGCTGGGACCTATGAGAGTAGACAGGTTTGGAAGCGAAACGGGAGAAAAAAACAAGTCGTAGTTGCACTGTGAAACAGTTGTCGGGAGTGTGTGGACAGCAAGATGGTAGAGGGAGACTATAAACGGAGGTGCTGTAAAGGGAACGAAAGGAGTTGCAGCTATCGAAGGGGCACTGCAAAGAATCATGCCTACAGCGCACTGCATGAGGTGCACTGACGGCTCTAACCCCTTACAGGAGAAAGAAGTGAATTGCCTTTCATACAATCTTATTATAAGAGAGCAGTTGCCGTCACGGCATCCCACAGGGCCACTCAATGCACCCAATGTCACCTTCCTGTTCGTAAGACGGTTGGGAACATCAAGGTGTACATTTATGCATATGATTTCTCGACCTTTTTTTTTCAGCAAGATGACGTTACGGATTGCGATGGAAAGGAGACTGGTCGGTCTTTGGTTAGAGAATTATATATACATACATACGTATATATATTATATGTACGTATGTAGATTTCAATGTGCAGAGCTATAATCTGTTCCATATCATTATTGAAGCACTCTAACAGAATTCATTTCTGGAACCTCAATCCCACATATATCCTACATAGTAGGTTCACAGCCTCTTGACAAAACTGAACCCCGAAGAGCTGCCTTTTGGAAGCTCTGTTCCCCGATTCGAATCCAAATCCCCTTCGTGATCGACAAAGGCGAAAAGGTTTCATAGGCCGAGACTGACATCTCACATCGGAGAGAGCTGAATAGAAAGAAATCTAGACTTCAGGCCAAAGGCGGAGCGCTGGGACCACCTGAGGTCATTCAGCGTCAAAGGGGAAACCGAGAGCAGACGGTTTGAAAGGTGTGACAAAAGGAAAGACTTTCGCAGTTGTACCATGAGAACAATTGTTAGGAGATGGGAGAAAGAGAACATGATCGGAGGTACAGTAAAACGAACGAAAGGGGGTTGGAGCTAGGGGCCGAAGGGACGCTTCTTCAAAGAACCTTTAAGTAATAACTTACTCGTCCCGTGCCCCGCCCCCCCCCCCCCCCCCCCCTACCCTCCTTCTGAGCGATTCAGACCCGGCCTAAATGTTCGTCTTTTGCTTGTTGACATTTTAATTACGATCAGTCAGCTGGGGGGGGGGGGGGGGGGGGGGGGAGTTCTTTGCGTCCAAATTCCTGGAGAGAGAGAGAGAGAGAAGAGACTCTACTACGCCATTGCGTGATCACCACAATTTTCCGTCCTCACTACATAACAATGCCACACAATCATCTTTGGAGAGTACCACGCACGCTCGGACACACACATATACTATATATATACGTATATATAATATATATATATATATATATATATATATATATATATATATATATATATATATATATATATATATACGTATATATCTATATACATACAGATATATATATATATATATATATATATATATATATATATATATATATATATATATATATAATAATAACTTGATCACGAAGTATATAAAACGTGATGCTATGTATAAATAAAAGCTATTCATTTTCCTTCGTGGCAAAACCTTTATATATATATATATATATATATATAGATATATATATATATATATATATATATATATATATACATATATATAAATACCTGGCAACTTCGATCCAAATTCCAGCCTCATTTCACTTCTTAATTCTTAATTCAACTTGAAGAAACTTGCCCTCATTCTCGTTCGTCCATTTTGTTCTCCTCTTAATGACCTCTTTCTCCTATTAATGACCTCCTCCTCCTCCTCCTCCTCCACTTCTTCTTCTTCTTCTCTATAATGGAAGCGAGGTCTTTTTCAAATGTTTTCTCTGGAAGGCTTTCGACGTTTTCCTTTGGAAACGTTTAAGCCTTCCAGAGGAAAACGTTCAAAGACTTCCAGAGAAAACGTTTAAAAAAAATCTAAACCCTTCCACAGAAATGGTTAAAAAAATACTCAAAACTTTGAGTATTTTTTAAACGTTTTCTCTGGAAGGTTTTTGAGCTTTTTTTTACGTTTTCTCTGGAGAATTTTGGACGTTTCCCACTGGAAGGCTTAAACGTTTTCTCTGGAAGGCTTAAACGTTTTCCCTTGGAAGACTTAAACGTTTTAACTTCGTACGTTTTGAGATTTTTTAAATGTTTTCTTTGGAAATTTTTTTTTTAGATATTTTTCAACGTTTTCCGCTGGAAGGTTTCATTTTCATTTTATTTCATTTCATTTTTGAAGCCTTATCCTCTGGAAGGTTTAAATTTTTTTTTTTTTTTTTTAGTTTTCTTAACATTGTCGTTAGGAACTGTTTCTCCCAATCGAAACAAATATACCACCGTGCCTGGATGAGGATGGTGAATGGACTCTTCCATCGACGTTAGTATTTGATTATTATTTTATGATTATTATTATTATTATTATTATTATTATTATTACATTATATATTATATTGATTATATTATTACCTTTTAATCTCGCCCCCGTTCTCAAGCTTTCATTGTTGATAATATAATAATAATAATAATAATAATAATAATAAAATAATAATAAAATAATAATGATATAATCGAGATCAGGGCACTGACGGCACTAGCCCTTCTCCCCCACTATCTCCCTACGGGGTCTATTCCGTCTAAACCTGGGGGGGGGGGGGGGGGGGGGGCGGGGGGGGGGGGGGGGGGGGGCGGGGGGGGGGGGGGGGGGGGGGGGCACAAAGCAGTAAGAGAAGAAACACAGCCCCAGAGGAACACCGCACCGGGGAACAGCACCCAGCAGGTCAACTATGATTACGTAGCCCTCCGTCAGACACGAACACCATCAATGCTACGACATCGTGATGATGCATAATGTTCGCTGGTGTGTTTGTTTGTTTGTATGGAGTTTTGACGTTGCATGGAACCAGCGGTTATTCAGCAACGGGACCTACGGCTTGACGTGACTTCCGAACCACGGCGAGACTGATGTTGTGTCCCTCTCTCCACAAACCCGCACGAATTGGGGATTACGCGGGAATGCAACAATTACGCAACTTGTAATATACGAAAGGTGGGGGGTGGGCCTTCTGTACAAAGCCTGATAGCGTACAGCAATCGTTTAAGAGACGAACAAGTTAAAAAAAATGCGCCTAAGTTTCCTCGCCGCAATTGTGTTTTCTGTACAGCGTACTGTAACAAGGCCACTGAAAACGCATCTATCTTCAGGTGGTCTCGGCAGGTATAATAAATCCTGTGTAAGACGCGTCCCATGAAACTTGAACTATGGGCTAGTGGTGGCCTTTCCTATAGCGCTGCCAGACGCACGATCACGGCTAATCTTAATCTTTAATCAAATCAAAACTACTGAGGCTAGAGGGCTGCAATTTGGCATGTTTGATGACTGGAGGGTGGATGATCAAGATAGCAATTTGCAGCCCTCTAATTTCTGTAGTTTTGAAGATCTGAGGGCGGATGGGAAACAGCGCGTGAAACGAAGGACATAGAGAGAGAGAGAGAGAGAGAGAGAGAGAGAGAGAGAGAGAGAGAGGAGGAAGTTAAAAATGAATGATAGTTGGGTTAACTAGGTCGATGAATAAAAGTGCAAAATAACTTGAGGACAAAAAGGGACAAGAATAATTTCTTTTTTCTCTCTCTCTCTTTTACTATAATGATCAGGTAACCTGGGGCATTGTGGCGATCCAAAAACACTCTCTCTCTCTCTTTTACAGGGGGTCACCGTCACGGTACTATCCACAGCCGGGTTGACTGGTGGACGGTAAGCACAGATCGAATTATAATAAACATTATATATATATATATATATAAATATATATAAATATATATATATTCAAATACATAACGACTGAATCGATCTAAGCTGAAAAGAGAGAGAGAGAGAGAGAGAGAGAGAGAGAGAGAGAGAGAGAGAGAGAGAGAGAGAGAGAGAGAGAGAAAATACAATGAAGGGCGTGGCCGATTTGCCCCCGAACCAAAAAGGACCCTCAATATATTCTCTCACCTTTTCTCACCCAGTCCCTTTCTATATACAAGGACCCCCGACAACGGGCTCACCGTCCCTCCTACCCCCCCGGCCCCTTATAAAACCCATCACTACAGTGGACGAGGACAGGTTTAAAGGTTCCCCTGGGGAAGTCTAAATAAGGTCAGGCTCTCTCTCATCTCTCTCATCTCTCTCTCTCTCTATGAGCTACTGTCAGACTAATAAACTAAGGGAATAGATTATTATTATTATTGTTAAATGGAAAAATAATTACACTGGCTACATATGAATGACAAAAATATCCATGAGAGAGAGAGAGAGAGAGAGAGAGAGAGAGAGAGAGAGAGAGAGAGAGAGAGAGAGAGAGAGAGTTATATACACAACCACAAAAACGAAACAAAAATAGCATATACCCTTATCCAGGAATATAATTTATAGAAATATTATAATTATTCAACAGGCCCCACTTGTGCAAGAAGTCTTACGAATAATGACAATAATAATAATAATAATAATAATAATAATAATAATAATAATAATAATAATAATAATAATAATAATTAGTCCCCATTTACGTGTATATATATATATATATATATATATATATATATATATATATATATATATATATAGATATATATATGAAATCTGTCTAAATCAAAACCAGCTGAATTCATCTTTTAAAAATATTACAATTTATTTATACAACTGTGAACTTTTATTACACAAGATTTAAACCACAAGATTTAATAATAATAATAATAATAATAATAATAATAATAATAATAATAATAATAATAATAATAACAACAATAATAATAATAATAAACCAAAAAAAAACACACTGGACTGTCTCGCCTCGCAATGAGCCAGTTACATAAACGCGTGTCGATATGAGAGAGAGAGAGAGAGAGAGAGATCCTCCAATCTTGAATTATGTGAATAAGGTGATTACAGTGTTGATAAGCCTTCCGTTCTTTTCATACCCCCTACCCCTCTCTCTCCCCTCTCTCTCTCTCTCTCTCTCTCTCTCTCTCTCTCTTCTCTCATCCTCCTCTCTCGGCTCGAAGTGTAACGCTGAAAGTCTACCAAATTGGCGTATTTATGGGACTTTAGTATTTATATACATTACGTATATAGTTGGAAAACTTATTTTTGTAAACCTTCAGGTCTATATAGTCCAGAAATTTTCCTCTAAAGAAAGCTAAAAAAAATTCCAAGAAATAATAATAATAATAATAATAATAATAATAATAATAATAATAAAAACAGCGCATAATATATGAAACTCTCAGCCGCGGCCCAAGAATCGTTCAGTCACGGTCCGGTGGCGGCCTGTGTTGTTGGTACCAATACTATTAAGCTAGAAGCACGATCAACGGCCAACTTTAACCTTGAACGAAATCAAAGCTACTGAGGCTAGAGGGCTGCAATTTGGTATGTTGGATGGCTGGAGGGTGGATGATCAACACACCAATTTGCAGCCCTCTAGCCTCAGTAGTTTTTATGATCGGAGGGCGGATGGAAAAACTAGGAAAAAAAAAAAGAGAAATGAAATCAAAATACAAAATGAGGCGTTCACGATATTTTAAGGGTCTCCAGGGGCTGTTAGATAATGGGATTTTCGACCCCTTTGTAGTCTACATATGCAAGTATGCTTTTCCATGGAGACAGAGAGAGAGAGAGAGAGAGAGAGAGAGAGAGAGAGAGAGAGAGAGAAAGAAATGAAAAAGCGACTTGGAGCTCTGGGGACCCTTAATATTGTGAAAGCCTTTATTGTTAATAAAACAAAAAGCGAAAAAAAAAATTACATCATGTAAAAAACTAAGAAAGAAAAAAAATGACAAATCAACACTGACTTCTTTGGTGTTATGGGGTGGGGAAAGGGGCTAGGGGAGGGGAGAGAGAAGCGAGAGACGAGGAGAGAGAGAGAGAGAGAGAGGCGGAGAGAGAGAGAAGGGGCAGAGAGAGAGAGAGAAAGAAGAGAGAGGCGAGAGAGAGAGAGAGAGAGAGAGAGAGAGAGAGAGAGAATTCAAGGAATACGTAACGGCCGGTATATTGAGCTGTTACGTAACACCTTCCAAGATGACGCCTTGACGGAATGCGTATTATAACAACAACAACGTTATCTAGTTGATAATAGAGATGAGGTCTTCCTTTAGAGAGAGAGAGAGAGAGAGAGAGAGAGAGAGAGAATGTGGACCTCCTTTGTGGAACAACTGTCGTGTGAGAGCGGACAGTCAGACGGAAGTAAGAGAATATGAACGGAGATACAGTAAAGGGAACGAAAGGGTTGCTTGCAGCTAGGGGCCGAGGGGACGCTCTGCGAACACTTCTCAGGAATGCCTACAGCGCACCGTGTGAGGTGCACTGACGGCACTATAACCCTACTAGGGAATATTATAATTATTATTACAATAATCCTGTTAACACTAACGACATCGAAGGACAATTATCATCACAATACCAATTATATCTTCGCGAATTATCCGAGCAGATCTTCTTCGGAAAAATCACGTGAGGAATCTCACTGCTGTAGAACAGAAGCTAAATTAGCTATTATAAGCCACTCCCTCCTCGCTCTCTCTCTCTCTCTCTCTCTCTCTCTCCAATCTCTCGTCTCACTGCTCCTTCTCTTCATTGCTCCTCTCTCTCCCCTGTCTTTCCCCCAGATAGATACCTTAGTTGGATGTGAATTATTCATGTTTCCTTGCAACAGCTGATTCTCGTCGCTATTCAGAGAGAGAGAGAGAGAGAGAGAGAGAGAGAGAGAGAGAGAGAGAGAATGGAACTCTGGTTTGTGAACGGATCAAGAAAGCTTTTTAAATTTTTTTTTAAATTATTATTTGCTTTGTCATTTTTCCCCAACATTTACAGTGACCCCAGAACGTCTAAATGACAAGAGACAATCAATCACTCTTGGTACCCGAAGCCCTAATGCCGACAAGATATGGTTGTGGCGCCCTTGGGAGAGGAAATGCCACTTGGGAAATGAAAGAGACGCGATTCAACCCCAGTATGAGATCACTCTGACAACAGATCATGAATTGGAGGACAGAGCCTCAGTACTGTGACGTAAATCAATAAGCATAACTCCACACAAATGACAATTCAATATCTGTATTTCTTCAAAAACTCAGTCTGTGCGGTGGTAACTTGAGCAAAAGTTTCAAACTAAAATTGAAACCCAGAACATTTTATCATTGTATCTATCAATCAAACACTGTGACACCTGTTGACCTCACATGTGAATGACGTACCTGGTGGTTACTCGAGGTAGGAGTGTCTGAGGGGGATCTCGTTTAGCAGACTCTCCTTTATGGTAGTAAAGGTGTTGTTTATTTTTATTTTTTTTTTGTTTGCATGGTGTTTTTACATTGCATGGAACCAGCGGTTATTCAGCAACGGGACCAACGGCTTGACGTGACTTCCGAACCACGTCCAAAGTGAACTTCTACTATCACCAGAAATACACATCTCTCACACCTCAGCGGAACGCCCGAGAATCGAACTCTTGGCCAACGAGGTGGCACGCCAACACCATACCAACCACGCCACGCTGAGGAAAATTGACAGCACTATGAATAACAGCTGTCAGGAGAGGGTGGAAAGTAATAAGATGGATGAAAGAGAATACGAAAGGTGGTACAGTAAAGGAAATGAAAGCGGTTGCAGCTAGGGGCCGAAGGGACGCTGCAACGCACCTTGAAGTAATGCCTACAGTGCACCGCATGAGGTGAACTGACGGCACTACCCAGCTAAGGGGGTCAATAATGGGAGAAGTTGAACACCACTACTGAAGAACGGAATAGGTAATGGAGGTCAAGTAAAACGCTAAAAAGTGTAGGTCTGGCTAGGGGACGCTGCCAAGACCCTTAAGCAATGCCTACAGTGTCCCAAGAGAGGAGGAGCGATGACGGCACTAATCCCCTTCGGAGTAAAAATAGACAGCAACTGACAGAAATGGCCTCATGAAAATTTAAAAATGATTCCTCTACTCCACAGCTCGAAGGGACGCCAACGATTCCTAGGTATTATGGCATCCCATTCCCATTCTGGGATACACGAGAGGGAATTCCTGAGCGGTGCAAAAAATAGAGAGAGGTGTCGCAAATATAGACGCTCCTCCATTCGCCTTCGATCTTATTGGCGACCAAATGGCAGCAACCAAAGGACTCTGCATAATTCATCTGGCATTTTCTACAACTACACAAGAGTACACCCCCCCCCCTCTCTCTCTCTCTCTCTCTCTGAGAAACTCGTTGATATGAGGAAGTTTCTTGTTCAATTTTTTTAATCTAATCCGGACCTATAATACAAACACGCACACACACACACACACACACACATATATATATATATAGTATATTTTTACATATAATCCTGACAATGACATCGAAGATGAGCGTTACGGCCAAAGGTCAAAGGTCATTCATGTGACCTCTTCACTTCACTTCTGACCTTGAAGAGTGAATGACCCTGACCTCAGGCGGCACCTTTGGTTTCACTGGTGAATTCGACATGAAACAAAGGTTTTGAGGTCACGGTTGTGACCTTGACATCTTTCAACATGACACTGACCTCATTTTCGAAAGGTCACTGGAGCAGCAGCGGTGACGTTGATCTCTCTCTCTCTCTCTCTCTCTCTCTCTCATAATATACACAAACACACACATATATAAATATACATTAATGCTTTTATAAAACTCATTGCTCCTTCAATGACAAAAAAAAAAAAAAATTATATTACAAAAGCGAGTAAAGTGAAAAAACAAACTCATAATAATATCAATAAAAACCACCCAGTCGAACTGGATGACTGTGATAGAAAATAATAACAATAATAATAATAAAAATTAAAGAAAAACCGCCACTACAAAACCATACTTAACGACAAGAACTATAATAATAATCATAGTCTTGCACGCTACATCACAAAAAAAAAAAAATTATCAATTCGTCAGCCACACGCGAGCGAGACCCGTACTAGTACCATTCGCGTCCAAAAATAGCCCAAACGGGAATTATAATATACTATACTAATAATAATAAAAAAAAAACACGCAGGTGCCGGAAGTGTATAATGTGAGTGCTAACCGAAGGGTATTATAAATCAATGATTTTGGTATTCGATGCATTGAATGGCCTGGGCAAAGAACGGACACATGTCTCCTGGCTGATGTATCGAGAATATCCTATATATATCTGGCGTGTGGTCTTCCATGATCTTGCTAACAGAGAGAAAACCTAAAGACTGCTGTGACTCTCGGGTGCTGAATTACCTCGCCGAGGTCTTAAATTGTCTTTCTTGGAGACAGATCATTATTACCTGAGGAATGGGGTCATGCCTGTTATGTGGTGAATGACCTCGTCGAGGTGTTCCCGTTTCATTAGGTTTCTAGACTCAATTGAAGAGGACGCACTAAAGACATGAAGTACGGAGAGAGAGAGAGAGAGAGAGAGAGAGAGAGAGAGAGAGAGAGAGTCTCTAAAATTAGCGATGCATGGACGGGAGAACATGCCTTATCAATATCGGGTCTCTCTCTCTCTCTCAGTTCCTCTGTTCGCGGCGTTACTGAGAATAACTATTTGGACGGAGAGAGAGAGAGAGAGAGAGAGAGAGGAGAGAGAGAGAGAGAGAGCTGTCTCCACTCAGCGTTTAGGTATTTACTCTCTTTGTCAGTAACAAGTCTTATTGACCACACTATAAAAAGATTTATATAAATAATCGATGCCTGTGTATAATTCATATCTGATTTCACATCGAGACTGTTCGCGCTTCCAAACTGCACTGCTTGGTTTAAAAATATTTACAGAAACACAGCTCCCCCCCCTACCCCCCCTTCCCACAACAGAACCCCCCACCCCCTTCCCCCCCAACCCAGCTTTTCTATTTAGTAACTGATGAAATACTGAAGGCGCCTCCACAATGGGTGGAGTATCAAATTGAGGCCAAAATCCGGAAATTGAGAGTAGAAAGGTTTGAAAGGTGTCGCGAGAAGAAAACCTCAAAACAGTTGCGCTATGAAACAATTGTTAGAGAGGGTGGACAGCTAGATGGTAGAGAACGGAGGGACAGTCGAAGGAATGAGAGCGCAGCTATAAGGGCCGAAAGGACGCTTCATAGACCCTCAAAGTCATGCCTACGGTGGGGGCTGCGTTGGGTGTACTGACAGCAATACCACCCCCCCCCCCCTCCCATTACAAAATGGCTTTCCATGTGCTTAATTATTATTATTATCATTATTATTACCATTTGAGTAAACGGTAAATCATACAGCAGCTGTCCAGGTTCATTTATTCCTTGGCGTTTCGGTACAGCTATCTACAAATGAAAAAAAGTAGAAAACTACCTAACGCCAAGGACTGCGTGAACTTTGGACAGCTATTGTACGGTTCTTCTTCAGAGATAATATTCTTATCATTCATTATTCAGAAGATGAAGAACCCTACTACTCTTACGGAACAATCCCAGTAAACCAGCCGCTGACTGGACATTCCAGCTTCCAGAGAATATTTCCCTCTCGCCTTCCAACGTCCTACTCTAAAATCTTGTTCAGGAGGTAAAACTGTACAGAAAAGCGTCAACTGCCATAGTCTAGCTCGCCGCGGAATAGTTACATAGATCTAACTGAAAAATGTTGAAAAATAAATGTTCAACATAAACATCTGAACTTCGGTGCTCACTGTAATTGCTGGCTTCATCTTGGGTCGTTTTTCTAATTGATATATAAATTATAAGTTTATGACTGAAACTTACGTAAGGTTTGGTAACTGACATGTCGAAAAAGTAGGCGTTCCCCAACAACCCGTGGCTTCGAGGAACTGACGAACACGAGAACTGGGACCTATGACGATAATAGCACTGCCTCGTGTTATTCTGAAAGGACTCCACTGGCGAGTCAGTCTCAAAGGAACAGATGTTTTCTGTGGAATGCTAAAGGAAATCTCGTGTAGAAATCAGCATCAAGGGAAGACTGGAAGACCTCTTTCTCTAAGCTGAAGAAGCCTCTGTGAAGTTTAGAATCACATCACTGACTGAAAATGAATACAACTAGTCAAGTGACTGGGTCCTATCCTCTGGTGATCGAGGGAGAGAGTGAGGGTTCGCCGTGCCGCTGGTGAACAGAGGTACCACTATAGTAGTTTCACATCAACCGTCTAGGCCAGTCCCTTGCGACGCTCTTGACTGGGGCTGGAAACTCTCCTCAGTCTCACGAAAGAGTTCACATAGGCAGGCTGCATGTTCCACCTCTCCTGAGGGATATATACGTCTTTCACGAGAGGTGGAACATACACCCTACCTATGTGAACTCTCTCGAGAGACTGAGTGTTTCCAGCCCTGTGATTAGCTTATCAACAGCCAATCAGGAGCTCTGTAAGGGACTGGCCTAGACTTCAAATGCACGGTTGATATGAATCTACTATAGGATAGACAGCATAACTTGCGTGCTTGTTGGAGCCGAATTGGTAGCAGTGGTTTCGATGACGTTTTTATGGTATAAACGTACAAGCAGCTACACTGTCGTCGTCACTACACGTAAACAAAAACAAAAGCAGCTCCAAAACAACTCTGCGCAATCAAAACGAAGATAATACTCACCATGGCCCGTGGAGTGCGACGAAAACCACTGATCTTCGCAGAGTTGACACCAGCGAGTTAAAGAAGAAGATGAAGAAGAAGAAAAAAACACGAACGGTCTTCAGAATTCCTCAGAGGTCAAGCTGCACCAAACGCTTTCTTGTGCCCCTGCTTATCGCCCCAACTGAACGCGCGCGCTCTTTCGACGCGAATATCGGCACAAGGTCGAACGGACCTTAAGGTCTTTGGATCTTGGAATTGATGATGATCAGAGAACGTCTCTTTCTCTCTCTCTCTCTCACTGAGTCTTGGCCCAGCTCACACTCGAAGTGACTGAATGACTGACTGACTGAGTGAGTGAGCGACGGCGTCCACTACTAGTAAGTAGATGTGTCAAATTGATACAGCCCGCATATTTTTTCACGAAGCAATTGGGGGAGGGAGGGGGAGGAGGGGGAGGTGAGGAGAGGTTGGGGGAGGGGGGCGGCATGCTGGTTTGGTTGTTGATGAGGAAAGGGATTTAAACACTTATAACACTTCGAGAGAGAGAGAGAGAGAGAATGCTTCGAAACACTGATAGCTTCAAAGAGACTTATTTGGCTACAAAAACGTCCCCATGAGAGAACCTCCACGAAGGAGATGTGATAAAAATCATTCTCTCTCTCTCTCTCATTTGGAATCTTTCTTTTAGACCAATCACGAATGATTAATTCACGACGTCAATATATTGACTTGTCCCACACCTCCTACACACATCCCCCCACCCAAACACCCCCCCCGGGGTCTGTGTCTTCCTCGTCAAATAAGCATCAGCGAGTCCACAACAAGAATCATACGTGCTACAGCAAGGAATTACTCTCCTCTCAGCTGACCAGTGAGTGGTTACCTCACTCATACCACTCTCTCTCTCTCTCTCTCTCTCTCTCTCTCTCTCTCCAAATGATTACTCCTCTAGTTCTTCTCATTTTACGGCATTATTATAACCACTCGCGCATACCCGGCACGCAAATTCCCGAGATGTCTACTAGTATTGTGCCAGCCCCTGTTTTTTTCTTTTCTTTCTTCTTTTAATGTGTTCATGTTAGACACAAGAATCAAGACACTATTCTACTGCTGCAATGAGCTGCCCTGATCATATTTGCATCCTGTTTTCATTCTTGTAAGTAACATGAGTTATGCACATTTTTGTTATGATGATTTGGTACGGGTGAGTCCACGCTACGCTTAAAACATGTCATCAACACATGTTTCCAACTTATGCATACCTATCACAAACAGGTTGAAAACAATTCAATGCCCTGGAACCTCCTATCAATCAATAAGGCCAAGTGGTCAAACGACCGGCAAGAAAATAAACTTGAGAACCAATGACGAAGAAGCCTTCCAGTGGGTTACGTCCTGGTCCGCGGGTAAGGTGGTTAGTGACGTGACATGCCGCTTAGATATCGCGAATTTGTGCTTTTCCCGGGACGACGAAAAAGCACTGCCTCACGTTCCATGATCAGTTATTGCTGTAGCTTGGGGTCTGTGGTGGGAAGTCGAAACAAACATTCTTTGGAAGATTGAATTTTAAAGTCAATGGCCCCTTTGGTGTGCTTGTTCCACATGAAAAGGTTTCCTCTACTGAAATCATACTATAAACAATAATAATTGGGTCCCAAACATGAAAGGATATGGGTTCTCAATTACAGAACGGTGTCAGAGTCTCTCTCAATTACAGCAAGGGATCCAAAATTAGCTGACAAGACAGTTTCTGGGCCTTCCCACACCTACAGAGGGTCCTCCTGGGACTTCCCACACCTACAGAGGGTCCTCCTGGGACTTCCCACACCTAAGAGGGTATTCCTCCTGGGTACCTTCCTTCCCACACCTACAGAGGGTCCTCCTGGGACTTCCCACACCTACAGAGGGTCCTCCTGGGACTTCCCACACCCTGCAGACGGTCGTCCTCCGGGACTTCCCACACCTACGATGGGTCATCCTGGGACTTCCCACACCTACAGAGGGTCCTCCTGGGACTTCCCACACCTACAGAGGGTCCTCCTGGGACTTCCCACACCTGCAGAGGGTCCTCCTGGGACTTCCCACACCTACAGAGGGTCCTCCTGGGACTTCCCACACCTGCAGAGGGTCCTAAGGGCAGAAGAACAAGGGCCTCAAATGAAGACTAGGGGCCCACTTTGAAACCCTTCCACATGGGCAATGAGTGTCAACACAGGCCAAAGGGCACAGCTAAGTTTATGAGGTGGCTGCCAAATCATGGAACTCTGCCTCCAGGCAATTGGAATAGGAATACAGGATTTAGGGCAAAGGCCAAGCACTGGGACCTATGGGGTCATTCAGCGCTGAAACGGGAAGTGAGGGCAGAAATGTTTGAAAGGCCAAAGCGGAGGAAAACCCCGGATTTGCACTCTGAAACAAAGGTGGAAAGTCAGACGGCAGAAAGAGAATACGAACGGAAACACAGTAAAAGGAATGGAAGGAGTTGCAGCTAAGTACGCTGCAAAGAACCTTAAGTAATGCATAGAGTGCACCCTGTGAGGGGCACTGATGGCACTGCTACCCGCCTGCAATGGTCTCTGGGGAAGATTTCTCAATTTGGCTTTTGGGACCAAAAGAAGGATCCAGAGTTGGAAACTTTCGGTCTCTCTCGAGAGTTCACATAGGCAGGATGTATGTTCCATCTCTCCTGGAGGATACGGCTTTCAAAAGTATCCTTCGGGAGAGGTGGAACAGACATCTTGCCTCTGTGAACTCTAGAGAGAGACTGAGGGTTTCCAACCCTGTCATTGGCTTATCAACAGCCAATCAGGAGCGTCGTAAGGGACTGGCCTAGACATCAGATGCACGCTTGATGTGAATCTACTATAGCTAAGCATGGCTACATCAATGGATACCAGACATTAGAGATGGGGAGTTGGGGGGCGGGGGGGGGGGGGGGAGGGAGGGGGAGGTTACTTTGAGATCAAAATTACATTTACTTTTAATCTAATTTATTTCACTGACACAGGCACACGATATTGACACACTATTTCTCTATTAGTATTCAGACTCTCTTTCCTTTCTGACGACTACCAAAACATCTTCTGAATATTATAAAACAATAATTTGTAAATGCCTGAGGAATAAGAGGAGTAAGAGGCGAAAGAGGATCTCCCACTGCACTGTCTTGCTTCCCTCGTGACACATAAAAAGTAAAACGTCCTCTTAGCATTTACATTTATTTACTCAACTCTGGCCCCGTGAGCTTTTGATGCCTAACTGGCAAACATTACCGACGGCATCAGAGAACTCGGTTTGATTTCAAAATTCTACCAATTTCGCTCTCCAGAGGAAAAAAAAGATAGAGAGATATTGCCAGTCATCTTACTTCTTAACGCTAACCCCCCGATTTTCTGCTTCTTTTTCCTCAAACGTCTCGACTTTCAGGCTTTTTGGTACAACTTCTTTTTCTTTTTCAAACTCCTTCATTTTCTGACCCTCACAGGAGAGAGCGGCCAGAGTGCGCGTGCGCAGACGAAGACTTCCCCGACCTCATAAAATCAGCCGTCCTCAATTCTTTTGATTCAGTCGCAATGTAGCAAGTCACTGAGTCGGACCTGCCTTGCAATACGTGAGCAGACTTAACTGTAGGGCATAAAAAAAAACCGTCTTACGATCGTCCCCTCGTCCCGAAATCCACTTGAGAACCCCTACTACCATCCGGATTGGAACGGAATATAAACCTTAGTCCTATAGCCTATAATAATGAGGTCATTCAGGGCAACTGAGAGTTAAGGGACTGGGGAAGGTGGAACAGGAGGGAAACCCCAAAGCAGTTGCACTATGAACGGGGGTACAGTAAAAAGAGTCGCTAGCTGTGGGCCGAAGGGACGCTGCAAAAGAACCTCTAATAAGTCATGCATGTACTGACTGCACCAACCGCCCCCGACCTCCTCACGGGATTAGAGATAGTTTACATCCTTTCTCGAGAAGATCAGGAACTGATGTCACTCAACCCAAGAGTGATTTGCTCAGTGAATAAGAGAACTGAGGAGTCAGCATGACACAGGTACATTTTTTTTCATTTTTTTTTTTTTAAAGTGACGAAGCCCGTGCTACACTCATTAGAATTCCTTGGGGTTTCAGAGGCATTCGTCAAGATCGCTGCTTGTCATGTAGTAATAATAGTAATATAACAATAATAATACTCATACTAGCATCAGTTATGAAATTATCATTATTCAAAGAAGACTCATAATCACATGAGTCAATAAAATAGAAAAGTAAATCCACAAAAATTGTGGACTTACTTTTCCTTTATTATTATTATTATTATTATTATTATTATTAAATTCAGAAGACGAAACCTACTCATATGGAACAAGCCCACCAAAGGGACCATTGACTTGAAATTCTTGAAGCTTCCAAAGAATATGATGGTGTTCATCTGGAAGACGCGAGAGGAGGTAGAGGGAAATGCAGAGAGAAGAGACCTCACTTATTAAAAGGAGAAAAAATAAAGTCATAAATGAACAAAAACAAACTAAAACGCAAAGAAGAATCGCTTGAACTTCCTCTGAAGAAGAAGAAGTTGCAGTTGCAAGACTTCCTCTGAAGAAGAAGTTGCAAGACTTCCTCTGAAGAAGAAGTTGCAAGACTTCCTCTGAAGAAGAAGTTGCAAGACTTCCTCTGAAGGGAGGAGGCTGTTGTTGTTGCTGTCCCACAAAACGGCGACGGCGGTGTCAGGAGGAATAAAGAACCTCTGGAACTGAGAACTTCGACAGCGAGGCAAAACATTGACTGCTTATTGGTGTTTCTGTTGTTTGGCAGAATCTAATTGTTATGAAAATTTTAAAAACCTGTGAGAAGGGGAAATAGCAAAAGGTGACATAACATTCCCTTAGAGCACCCCACTATTCTACACACAATTCCTTCAACAAAAACTCCACCAGCATCAACTCTTCTTCATAATCACTGGGACTACCAGAGTCTAAAAAGAAAAAAAAAAAACTCCCATAATGTTGGTGTGTGAACGATATTGATGTCATATACTGATCACCAAAGTCATCCTCTCTCTCTCTCTCTCTCTCTCCCCCCACAACTATTAAGTTTTATTTTGAGAAGACTTAAAAACTCTATTTACTAGTGTAGAACTTCAGTAGGTTACTCCAACAGTGTTTCACCACTGGTTTCGTGGCCACTTTGTAGCAGCACCAAAGGAAGGAAACCTTGAAGGAGGGTCCCGAGGGTCTTATGAACAACTGCCACGCCCACTGTCCAGCAAATAAAGTCAGGATACTACAACAATTTCGTTGTTTACTTGCCGGCTAATGCCACATCCTTGATCCAGCCTATGGACCAAGGGAGTCATCCAGGGAACTACTACCACATATCAGCTACTCAACTCGACCCACTCTGTGCCACTCTCAGAACAACGTCAACGTCAAAAAGGGATTTTGACGAAGGAAAAATCTATTTCTGGGCAAGGACCTGTGTCGCTCTGTGAAATGCTTCCTTTAGTGTTCATTTCTAAGGTAAAATATTGTTATAATTACCAGAGAAAAACTGAAATAGTAATGCCAGAGTAAACTGGCTCGCTCACCTTTAATAAAGGTGTCGGTATGGTATCTGGGGCGAGTGGAAACCACTACCAGAGGTCCCTTGCCATTTAGATTCTCCCATCCTCAATATCCCTCGTCTACAGAGGAGCCGATCCAAGGCCCCGCTACCTCTGTCTTGGGATACTGTCACCAGGCTGACTCTGCGAAGACCATGACAAGACGGGACCTTGAGGTACTTTCCTACAGGAGGATGAGGATGACCAGAGGGATTCTGGGAGCTCTAAGGGGAGGAAGGCAAACGATTATAATTACAAGAGCATCCTAAACAGGTTGTTTGCGGTGCCCCTGCCACCCATTCCTGAGCACAATCATAAAGCAGGATGTAGTGAAACTGCTTGCAAAATGATGCTGATTGTTTGTTTGTTTGTTTGTTTGTATGGTATTTTGACGTTGCATGGAACCAGCGGTTATTCAGCAACAGGACCAACGGCTTTACGTGACTTCCGAACCATGTCGAGAGTGAACTTCTATCACCAGAAATACACATCTCTCACTCCTCACTGGAATGGCCGAGAATCGAACCAGCGACCACCAAGGTGGGATGCCAACACCATACAAACCACGCCACTGAGGCGCTAAACAAGATGCTGATGCACTAGTGAACTCTGGAGATGACAGATGACCACAGCACCATGGGGTCCATCAAGTCCCAGTCACTAGAGAAGAAGAAGAAGAAGAAGCAGAAGATGGAAGGGTGGGCAGAGGCTTACGAGACTACGCTTCGCTCAGGCTTGTCGAAAGCAGTTTTCACTTTAAACAGCCTGGAGATCATGGCACACCAATGACTGTACAAGAGGAACCAGAAGCGAGGAGAAAGATGGACAATGAGTGTCGGTATGGACGAATGGGAGCTTAGATCACATAGTAGGTATCTTGGAATCAATTCACCGTGAGATGATAGCACAGAATATGTGAGTCACAGGAAAGGCTTCGAGTGACTTGTTGAACCATCTCTCTTTTATGGAAGTGAGGTGTGGCCTGATTCATAATGAGATAAGAATGAGAAGCTGCTGATATGAACTGTCTACCAACTGCATTTAAAATATGGTTGAAAGGGTGAAAACTATATATATATAATGATGTGGGAACAAAATTTGGCAAAAATTTAAGGCTGATCAAGGAGATTGCAGATGGTTTGGGTACAGCGCGAGTGGAGAGAACAGATTACTACTGATGAGCATTCTGAGTAGGTATGCGGTGCGTCTGATGGCTAGGAAGTTTTCTGAACACAGTATTCATCTCCGAGAACACGTATTAAAAAAACAACTCAGTAATTTCAAATGGTAAATGCAATCAACTTGTTTTGATCTTCACTGAGATCAACAATATAACACACACACACACACACACACACACACACACATATATATATATATATATATATATATATATATATATGGTATATGATAGATAGATAGTATTCTTGTACTAAAAAGTATTCTCGTAAGACCAAAGACTTCAAATATGTACGGCGGAATTCAGTGCTGAAACAAGTGTTCCTGAAAGAAAAAAATAAATACTAACATACCTCCTTCAGAGGAAACAGTTACAGGATCGTGGAAGTCCCTTTGTTCCTCCTGAAGGAGAAAAAGAAGTCACGAATGAGTTCACTAACACTGATTACAAAGACGAGACAGAGCGCAACAAATACCATATTATAAAAATAAAGACGCATCAGAATGCGTGCGTGAGCCTATCTGTCGACTAAGCCATTCCCTCACTTTCAATTCATTTCTACTTTTGGAATGACAAAACAACAAAGCAACTATTAGTGGCAAAATAAAAAATATTCTTTAGTTACACAAGAGAGACATCGGGCGTCCTACACCGTTTTCTTTTATTGTCGAACCAAGAGGTACATCGAGGGGTCACCGCAGAAAAATAGTCTATAACGTTTCCTGTCCATCGTCTAATCTATCTTCCGCTGGTCTCGGTACCGGTGGTGTCCTGGCCATCAGAAAACTAAAAGGGTAACGTTCAAAGAATAAAGTACATAGATATGTGTTATGTATGCAAGACGTTATGTAACGAGCGCGGGAAATCTTAGCTCCGCAGACACGTTCAGTTCAGAGCTATTGCACTATGTTGCATAATGCGTAAATGTTATAAGTAAACCTAGTATTATATGTTAGTATCGAGTCCGATACAGAGGCTTCGATCTTATAAATTCTACCCTCATGTATGCAGGATATGATTCCTTATTGTGTATAGAGGCTTCGATGCTCATATGTTTGTTTGATTCTATTATATCGACCTTATTGTATTTTGTATATTCAACTACCCGCCTTCTTCAATGTAGTTTAAGCCAATAAACACCGCAAGAAGATATTTGCTTTATTATCGCCCTTCATCCCGGAACCTCGGCGCGAGAAATGGGAATGATTACAATCCAATACTAAAACCCATCTTCCTTCTACCTACGGTAAGAGTGAAGAATTGTCGTATGGTCATATAACTAAAGCAGACCCAAAATAATGACGACAAAACATTGGCGACGAGTAGAAATGGAATATTACATCCAATACTAAAACACCATCTTTCCCTCTACCTACAGGTAAGAGTGAAGAATTGTCGTATGGTCATATAACTAAAGCAGACCCAAAAATAATGACGACAAAACAATTGGCGACGCAGGTGACGAACTCGTAGCAGCCAAATGGAGCCTAATAGCCATACGCCTAATCTCCTAGCCAAGAAGCTGGAAGACGACGACCCCAATCGGACGAAGTCTACCCCGAAAAGAAAAACGAAGAATCTCTACCTAGATGCCTTCGTCACACTCAAACCAAGCAACGCTTTGCCAGTCAGGAGCGTTAACACAAAAAAAAAAGGCAAAAAAAAAAGGGTTGGTTTAGAGAGTAAAAGTGCAACAGGTAGTCTATGCAAGTGTAGCCTACAAGGTAGAAAAAAAAAAAAAAGAAGAAAACTTCCAAATTCCTAGCCTAGCCTAAACTTCTTAGTATCACAGCAAAAATGCCGATAGATGTCCAAAAGTTAGACAGCTTCAGCATCGGTGATGATCCTAAATCAGTGGGTACAAGATGGAAAAAGTGGATAGGCAGCTTCCAAATTTATTTAGAAGCACTAGGGAAAATAAACGAGCAGCAGAAGGCTTTGTTACTTCATACTGCAGGTTTAGAAGTTCAGGAAGTATTCAATACTTAAATCTAACAGGTGATTCATTGCAGGACGCAATTGAGGGCTTACAAATTATTTTGCTCCTCAAGCAAATAAATACTTTGAACGTATCAGTTCATAGAAGCATCACAGGAATCAGGTGAGACATTGATTCTTTTGTAACAAAGTTAAAGAAATTAGCTTCAACTTGTGAATTTGGAGATCTAGAAGACAGGTTTAATAGAGCCAAATTATAGTAAGGAGTAACTCGCAAGAGCTTAGGAAGAAGTTGCTGCAAGAAAAGAAGTTAAATTTGCAAAAAGTTCTGGAAATAGCAAGAACAATAGAAACAGCTAATTACCAGCCTCAATGTCATTGTAGGTAAGACTCATAATAACAACAGTAGTCAGGTAAAATCATGTAGCCTATAAAAGGACCGTTACCAACACAATGCAAAAGAAAGGGCAAACAAATGAAACGAGTAAGCCTAGCCCAGGTATATCCAAGTATAACAAGGTTAAACCTAATGCATACTAACAGAAAAGTCAAAGTCACATAGGGACACAAAAAAACCTCAAAAGAAATCGTGCTTTAGATGTGGGTTAAACAAGATCATTATAGCAATGAGTGGGATAAGTGCCCAGCGTCAGGTCAGACGTGCAACAAACTGCGGAAGCGTGGTCTTTAACAAGTCCAGTGTAAAATTTGCTAAGCAAAAGACCACAAACAAATCAATAGAACCGTAAATTCAAATGACTGCTCTAGCTCAAATGAAGAAAGTGTAACATAAGACCACAGAAGTAGAACATTTGCATTTCACATTAATTCCGTGAACAAGATGCACAAGAACGTCTTTATGGCTCAAATAGAAATAAATGGGAAACTCACGACCCATGCAAATAGACACAGCTGCAGATGTGACAATAATTTCTGAAAGAGTAGCACAAACCATAACCTAACCTAGTGATAAGACTTCAGACAAAGTGCTTAAAAGTTATAATGGTACAAACATAGAAGTAGTTGGTTCATCACAAGTGAAAGTTCAGTACAAAGATCAAGAGATAGGTAAGTTACCATTGACAATAGTCAAGGGTCAAGGACAGACGTTATTAGGATTAGATTGGTTAAGATGCATAAAATTAGATTGGCCTAGTATTCTAAGGTTACAGGTACAAAACAAGAACCAGCAGAAGAAATTTCATTAAACTAATCTTCTATCAGTTATTTTTACAAAGTAGTATTTGAAGACAGAGTAGGAACAGTAAAGAATGCACAAGCACGTCTTAGATGAAAGAGAATGCTACTCCTAGATTTTCTGCTCCAAGACCAGTTCCATATGCATTGAAAACAGCTGTGGAAACTGAAATTAGAAGGTTAGAAAGTGAAGGTTCATGGAAAAAGGTAGATTATTCAGTGATTGGTCTACACCTTTAGTTCCAATTGTTAAGGACAAACGGTCAAGTTAGGTTAGTTGTGGAGATTACAAGGTGACATTAAATCCACAATTGCAAGTAGCACAACATCCATTGCCAAATCCTAAAGATATGTTTGCAACTTTGTCAGGATGCTCAGTATTTCTAAGATAGATCTTAGACAAGCTTTCAACAACTATCCATGGATGAAAATTCCCCAAAAGCTAGTGTACTGTAAAACACACATTTAGGGCTGTATCGTCCAAAAAGACTTCCCTATGGTGTTGCTAGCAGTCCAGCAATATGGCAGCAAACAATGGACAAAATATTTGCAGGTATGTCAGGAGTATTCATTTTCATTGATGACATATTAGTAGCTGGCAAAAACAAAAAAGAACATAGAGAAAGGTTACGTGCAGTTCTAAAGAAACTAAAGGAACACAATATCAAGGTCAACCAGAGTAAATGTATTTTAGAAGTTGACTCGGTTGAGTATTTAGGCTTTATTGTAAATGGTAAAAGTATTCATAAGACTCAAGATAAGGTAAATGCAGTGCAGTCAGCAAAGTTACCAGAAAATGTCAAGGAATTGCATCATTTTTAGGTTTAGTAACATTCTATGGTAGTTTCATTCAAAACTTAGCAACAATTGCACACCCATTGTACAATTTGCTGAACAAAGATGTAAAATGAATTGGACAAAGGAATGTCAAAATGCTTTTGAAAGATCAAAGCAGAAGTGACATCATCAATTCTTAGTACATTATCAAATGGATTTGCCAGTAAAGTTGGTTTGTGACGCCTCAAACATAGGATTAGGTGCAGTACTAGCACATGTAATGCCAAGAGGTACAGAAAAACCAATAGCTTTTGCCTCTAGGGTATTGAACAAAGCAGAGAGAAATTACTCACAAATAGAAAAGGAAGCATTAGCACTAGTGTATGGAGTGAAAAAGTTCCATATGTATCTGTATGGCAGGAAAAGGTTCACATTAGTTACAGACCACAAACCATTATTGATGATTTTAGGTCCAAAGGCAAGTTTACCGACGTTAGTAGCTGCAAGACTACAACGTTGGGCAATCATATTAGCGGCATATGATTACAACAATAGAATATAGACAACATCTAAGATGGGTAATGCAGACGCTTTGTCGAGATTGCCTGTAGACAAAGCACCAGAGCAATATGAGGAAAGTATTCTTTTGATTTCTGCATATAATTTACCTATTACAGCTAAGGAAATAGCACAAGTACAAAGAAAGACCCAGTACTTTCAAAAGTAGTGCAGAGTCTAATAACCGGCAGAGATATTTGTGCAGAAGATGCTAATTGTAACCATATAAAGAAAGTTTTGGAATGAATTGAGTGTAACAGCAAGAATGTATTTTGAGAGGATCAAGAGTAGTGATTCCAAATGCATTAAGGAATAGAGTTCTATCAGAAATACATGCAGACCACCAAGGTATTGTCAGGTCAAAGGCAATTGCTAGAACTTATGTTTGGTGGCCAGGTGTTGATAGGGACATTGAAAATTTGGTTAAGAAGTGTATGAATTGTGCATTACACAAAATAATCCAAAACTAACAACGAATGCACCCATGGGAATTACCCAGATACCCGTGGCAAACGTGTACATGTAGATTTTGCAGGTCCATTTTTAGGATACTCATATCTAATATATGTAGATGCATATAGTAAGTGGCCAGAAGTTATACCAATGCAAACAACTTCATCGGTAGCAACTATAAGATCACTCATGCAAATCTTTGCAACGCATGGTTTGCCAGAAAGAATAGTGACAGACAATGGCCCACAGTTTACTTCACAGGAGTTTAAGGAATTTCTGAATGTAAATGGTATACAACATACATTATCAGCAACTTATCATCCATCCACGAATGGTGAAGCAGAAAGATTTGTTCAAACTTTCCAAACATAATATGAAGTTTGTAGACAAGCAAATTCTGGTAATGTAGCATCTCACATTGCAAAGTTCCTATTATCCTATAGAACAACCGTGCATAATACTACGGGTGTAACACCATCTTATTTGTTGATGGGGAGGAGGATCAGGAATAAGTTAGATCTAATGTATCCAAGCTTGCAGAGTCCAGTTAGAACAGAAAGGTTATGATCAAGTAAGTAAGCTCCCAATGTAAGACATTTCGCTCCTTCAGGTTATGTCATGGTAAGGTCATACAATACACCGAAAAAAAGATGGGTACAAGGAGAAATTGTCAGGAAGATAGGTAATTTACATTATGATGTTAATGTCGGTGGAAAGATTGTAAAACGTCATGTTGTTCAGTTGCAGTCATTTGGTACAAATAATACAGAAGTACAAGTTTCAAATACCTCAGACTTACATAACTCAGATGTGCAAACTGCTCACCAAGATGTTCAAAATCATGCAACAGCTCAGAACACACCTATAGTACTCCCTAACAGAATGAGTAGAGGAAAACCTCCTGAAAGATTAGATTTGTAAATGTGAGGAACAGTTGTTTCTTAGTTCACAGGTGAAGGGGGAGGAGACTGTTATTGTATGCAAGACGTTATGTAACGAGCGCGGGAAATCTTAGCTCCGCAGACACGTTCAGTTCAGAGCTATTGCACTATGTTGCATAATGCGTAAATGTTATAAGTATAACCAAGTATTATTATGTTAGTATCGAGTCCGATACAGAGGCTTCGATCTTATAAATTCTACCTCATGTATGCAGGATATGATTCCTTATTGTGTATAGAGCTTCGATGCTCATATGTTTGTTATGATTCTATTATATACGCTTATTGTATTTTGTATATTCAACTACCCGCCTTCTTCAATGTAGTTTAAGCCAATAAACACCAGCAAGAAGATATTGCTTTATTATCGCCCTTCATCCCGGAACTCGGCGACGAGAACGGAATATTACATCCAATACTAAAACACCATCTTTCCCTCTACCTACAGGTAAGAGTGAAGAATTGTCGTATGGTCATATAACTAAAGCAGACCCAAAATAATGACGACAAAACAATATGCAACGCAACACATGCATAGTCGGAATATCAATGCCAATACTTAAAACATAAACAGCAACTAGTACTACCTTCGAAGCTGGCCTCCCCATAACGGCAGTAAAGTGACCGAGAATATAAATAAATATATAAATGAATAAATACACAAATTCTGCAGCCTACGGTTAACTTTAATGAAAACCACTTCAAAGATGAGACAAATATATCCCTTACACAAAGGCCAAGAATCAAAAAAAATGTACAGTTAGTCTCTAAAATAACAAAGGCCCACAACAACTAGTACTAATAGGTAAAATTCATTACCGACTGCCTTTAAAACTGAATAACTCTTGGACACAGACAGGAAAGTATGAGGAAATCATATAGTTACCCATACAGAAAACGAAACCCATCCTTATCACAGAAAACGACAGAAAACTAATATTGGACCACTATAAAATATTTCGAGAGAGAGAGAGAGAGACTTAACACCTGATAAAGATAAGACATTTATTCGACCTGCAGAGTCAGAAATTATAACTAGATAATAATTAGCATTACATTAAAAAGTCATAGGGCAAATGGCTGAAACTGAAACTGAAATCGAAGTCAAAAAAACGATTATTTTCTGCAAAAGAGACAGGAATAAATAAAAAGGTTTGGCACACTGTCAGCTAGGACAACAAGAGTGGGGTCACTATATATACTATATATTGTCCTGTACACAAGTTCACCATCTTGAATCTTGATGACACCAGACCCCCAGTGATATGCCCAATGTGATTACATACCCACACTGCTTAAGTCCACTTAAGCCCTATTTGTTGACAATATAACTTAATATAATCAGTTTAATACATACAAGAAAATGTTTCAAATAGTTAATTCCAAAATGGAAGGTCTTTTAGTATTCAGTTTAAAAAAATCCTCACGGCATACTATCCTAAAGCAAATACCAGTAATCTCATAACATAGTGATGGGAGGAGAGAGAGAGAGAGAGAGAGAGAGAGAGAGAGAGAGAGAGAGAGAGAAAGGGGGGGGGGGGGGGGAATCGAGCGAGCCAAAATCCGTGCTTTTTTCAAGCCAAGGTATATAAGTAATACTTGTTCCAATGCCGAAATATATAAGTAGGGCATCTTCCAAGCCTATATATATAAGTAGGGCTTCTTCCAAAGCCTAGATATATTATATATATATATATATATATATATATATATATATATATATATATATATATAATATAAGTAGGGCTTCTTCCAAGCCTAGATATATAAGTAGGGCTTCTTCCAATGCCTAGATATATAAGTAGGGCTTCTTCCAAGCCTAGATATATAAGTAGGGCTTCTTCCAAACATAGATATATAAGTAGAGGTTCTTCCAATGCCTAGATATATAAGTAAGGCTTCTTCCAAGCCTAGATATATAAGTAGGGCTTCTTCCAAACATAGATATATAAGTAGAGGTTCTTCCAATGCCTAGATATATAAGTAGGGCTTCTTCCAAACATAGATATATAAGTAGAGCTTCTTACAATGCCTAGATATATAAGTAAGGCTTCTTCCAAGCCGAGATGTATAAGTAGTGCTTCTTCCAAGCCTAGATATATAAGTAGGGCTTCTTCCAAGCTTATGTATATAAGTATGGCTTTTTCCAATGCTTAGATAAATAAGGAGAGGCGGGAGTCGGGAAAGACAACCTTCCCAATATGTCTGCCAAAATCAATTATGAAAGGACCTGCTCCACAATGAAATTGCCGTAGAGGCTCCTTAAAAACAGCAACCCCTACCAGAGATCAAGCTAAGAATAAGAGGATTACCAGTCGCCTAAACTCACAACAGTATGAGTTTAGACACTCATTGCAGGCTTGGGTGGAGCGGGAGCATATGATCATCAGATTATCTGGCTAACATTATGAGCCCCTTTTTGGGAACGGTTGAACTTTGACCTCTGTAATTGTACGTATACCCTTCACTAGCAAACCAAGATTTTGTATATATATATATATATATAATATCCGCTTGGGACAGAATTTGTTCTTAGGGCAAATCATCCGTGCAGGTAAAAAGAAATTCTTAGTAGTTATTATTCTACAATATCAGGCTTAAATACGTTATTTAAAAAAAATAAATGAATAGCGGGAAAATAACAAAAAGGCGAATTGTTGCAAACGGAGAGATCTCAATGGTGGACGGCGATTCTGTGCAGCAAATTATTTCTTTCCCGTTTTAACAGCAAATGCTCATTTTTTCCCCCTTTTCTTTAAGATGGAAATATATCAAATCACTCCCAACATATACGTTAAAAGACGCGAAAAAAAAAGCTAACATTCAATTCTACCCTTTTATACAAACGCCAACACCTTCAACTAGGCCTAGTACCTGCTGACCGTTCTTAACCATTTCCCATCTTCACGCATCAATTTCTCGAAGTTTTCCTTCTGTAATGCTTTAAAGAGAGAGAGAGAGAGAGAGAGAGAGAGAGAGAGAGAGAGAGAGAGAGAGAGAGAATTCGTGCTTTAAGAGCAAAGTTCACGCTTCGCAAAATAAAAATGAAAAATAAAAATAAAAAACACCTGCTCGCAGCAGTGAGCTGCGGCAAATTCTAAGAAGCGTTTACGAGTGACGACGCCATGTGTAGTATAGTCATCAGCGGATGTGTGATGCATAGGAGCCACTAAGTGTTAGCCGAAGTTATAAGGGCGATATTAAGATACAATTTGGTATTCTCGGTTCACAGAAGGAGACGAGGAGAGAGAGAATGAGAGACGGACAGAAGAGAGAGAGGAGAGAGACCGAGAGTAGGGAGAGAGAGAGAGAGAGAGAGAGAGCATAAAAATACGTTGTTCAAGTACGGAGCTTGTACATTTTAATATTGAGAGAGGAGAGAGAGAGAGAGAGAGAGCATCCAACTACGCATTCCTTAAGAGGTTATACATACAAACAAATATAAATACAAAAAATACATGTAACGTGAAAAGCTACTTGACACCAGTAAAAGTTCCGCGTTGAACGGGTGGTTTTCGCACTTGGCTACCAATCCGGTGGCCCGAAGTTCGATTCTCGGCTCTACCAACAAGGAAACAGATTAATTTACTTCTGGTGATAGAAATTAATTTCTCGATATAATGTGGTTCGGATCCCACAATAAGCTGCAGGTCCCGTTGCTAGATGACCAACTGGTTCCTAGCCACGTAAAAATATCTAATCCTTCGGGCCAGCCCTAGGAGAGCTGTTAATCAGCTCAGCGGTCTGATAAAACTGAGATATACTTAACTTTTTCGACACCAGTAAAGGGTTACATTATATAACTTACATACATTGCAAGCTGCATTAGACCGAGTAAAAAGTAGACCGATGCTCTCTCAAGAGTGACCACCGAGACAAAACACTCGGTACAGGATATGACTAAAGTCAACAGGTCACTTACGTACTGAGTCACGTCACTATCAGAATAAAGAACCTGCATTACAACCACAGAACGGAAAGACGAAGTACATTAAAGATAAAATGACAACACTTACCATTACACTCAACCCTACTGTAGCTTCGACGCATGCGCAGGGTTTAATCAGAACTTGTGCTAAGGCCTCATTACACGAATGGTTGAATTCACTCGAAATTCCCAGTCTTACATTCGCATAATTGGCGATGGTTTCGTTATGTCACATTTAAAACATCATGAACTCGGTCCAAGTCTGATTTTACTTGACTCTTTAATAATGAGTTTACTCTACACAAATAAAATTCGATAGACCTTAGTACTAAATTACATGGCTGAAGCTCCTTGGGACGCGGTGTTCAGTACTAACATAGCTCCTTGGGGATCAAAGTATCATGTATACTCATTTCTGTATAGTGTGGTCGACAAATTGTATATTAATAAGTGATATCTCGCACTAAACACGGCGTCCCCAGGAGCTTCCGCCATGTTTAGTACTAGCGCCCCGGAGTAGGTGGCGCGTACAAAACAAGCCTAGTTTTACGATCCTTCGAAACATGAATCATTTTTAGGTCTGACTGAAGATGAAAAAGATATTTGGTTTTGATAGTTTCACCGTTAATAACCTACTCTGTCCGTCTATTCTATACGTAAGCTTGTTAGCGCGTTGTATCTTTTACCCAGATTTTACCGACAAGAACAACAACGAATAGTAATGAAAAAATAAAGAGTAATTGCAATAAATCACGTATTTTTCGGTATCGAAAGCTAGTGTTCTAATGGGGATTAGGACGGGTTCTGTATTGCTATTTCCCCCCAAAGAAATATCACACCGTAATAATCCATAATGAAATCAACTGGCCCATTGTAAATTGAAATTCACACACACAAAAGCAAGTAACAGTAGGCCTATACTTTATAGGTGTCAACAGATATTTAAACAATTCAGACCAAGGTTTATGCATTACACAAAAAAACCTTTACCATTATGAGTTCAAAAACACGATAATAAACTTTCCGAGAGAGAGAGAGAGAGAGAGAGAGAGAGAGAGAGAGAGAGAGAGAGAGAGAGAGAGTGGGTCACCAGCCAAAAAATTGGTACAAGGACACGGTCCCTTCCTGACTTATTCCCCCAAAAGACAGAACAATAGTCCTTGTTGTATTTGTAATGAAATTCCAATTTAAGGAACGGAAGGAAAAGATTCTTGGAGAGAATGAGTAATAATTAATATAAAAATAAAGAAAACGGTTACCAGAAATGAAACCATGAAATTATGACAGGGGCAGTGAGTGACCGTAGTTGTTCCTTTACCCTGAGCCAACCTCCCTCCCTCTCTCTCTCTCTCTCTCTCTTCTACAGTTACTCTTGCAGTTCATTCATCAAGCTGTTGGTGGGCGGGAGGGAATATAAGGGGTGGGGGCGGGGGTGGTCAGATTACACATTTTAATATTATAAACAGCCAATGTCATCTAAACATCTGGTCAAGGAAGACACCATTAAAATAGTAAAAATAATATCATAATTGGGAAGAATGTTAAAAATGTGGAAAAATACTAAAAGGTGAAAAAAAATAATATTTAAAAAATTGTGTGTGAAAAATAAAACTGTTGAAAAATATTAAAAATGTGGAAAAATAATATTTAAAATGTGAGAAAAATATTAAAACTTGAAAAATATTAAGTGGAAAAATATTTAAAATGTGAAAAAAATATTAAAACTTGAAAAATATTAAAAATGTGGAAGAATAATATTTAAAAATTGGGAAAAATATTAAAACTGGAAAAATAATGTAAAAATTTGGCAATTATACAAAATGTGGAAAAATATTATAAATATGGAAAAGTATTAAAAATGTGAAAAAATACAAAAAAAAGTGGGGTGGGAAAATAGTAAAATTTTGGAAAAATAATATAAAAAAATGGGGAATAAAAATGTTAAAAATGGGAAAAATATAATTGGGAATATAGTAAAAATGGAAAATGTGAAAAATGGCAAATATAAAAAATTTGGAAAATAATATAAAAGGAAAAATATTAAAACATGCTAAAATCTGGGCAATGAAATAAATACGCTATATTTCATTAGAAATAACTGTTTTGAAGTGTTTAACACGCATATTATTAATTTTCTTACATTTTTATTCTAATAAATAAATCATCAATATCATATCATCAAATTCCTGTATCTTGAACTCATCGCGTAACACCTTTTTCGGACCTTTATAGGATCTTCCATAGACCTTTCCTTAACCCCCCCCCCCAACAAATAACAACAGCAAGAATAACAACAACAACAACAACGCCGACGAGAATATGTCAGAAACTTTAAACACTCAAAAAAATAAGACAAAGACGAATATTAAGTCCACAAATATGAAAATAAAAACAGAAATAGCAGAACAGTAATAATAATAAAAAAACGAGAATGGGAAAATTAAAAGAAATGGTTACCAATCAATAAAATTTTAAAAAATATTAAATATCAATAAAACAATAAAACAGCCAGAGAAAATGTAAAGAAATGGTTACAATTCAATCAAATAAAAAAGTAAAAAATATAAATAAAAGCAAGAAAAAAGCCTGAATGGGAAAATGCAAAGAAAAGGTTACAAATCAATAAATAAAAATATAAATAAAAGCATAAAAAATCCAGAATGGGAACATGTAAAGAAATGCTTACAATTCAATAAAATTTAAAAATATATAAAAATAAAAATAAAAGCAATCGTGTCGATTTTGAAATCAAGTACTAAACTAAAGTGATACCAATCAGGCCAGCTGGGGACCATACCCCCTGCCCATGCCCTAAGGTCGACGGCGTAACCTGAGAAGGTCAGAGAGAGAGAGAGAGAGAGAGAGAGAGAGAGAGAGAGAGAGAGAGAGAGAGAGAGAGAGAGTTTTGCAAAGCTTCATAATCTCTGTAAAGACGGTATTCAGGCGGATTTACTGAGAAATACAAAGGAAAAAGATATTTCAAAAACGTCTTCAGTCTCTCTCTCTCTCTCTCTCTCAAATATCACTCCCAATTACGATTGACTTGCCCCCAAATGTCACTCACGCATCACTCTATAAAAACAAGTTGGGCTCGTTTCAGCTAGTTCATCACAAGCGACTTTTCATTCTCGAAATTCGCCGACGAATTTGGCCTTAAAAGCTAAGCGGTAGATTCTTGAACAATAAAAGAAAGGCGGTAGATTCGTGAACATGCCGAATGCTAAAGCACCTTGAACGAACCAGATTCTCGGAAAAAAAAAAAAAAAAATAAATAAACAGCATAGCCTACACCCTTTGTTTGCGTCAATTGTTGGGCTGAGGTCACAGTCGCAAGTGCCACTCGGTGACTCACATCCTTCGCACGGGAAGACGAATGCCAGGTCCCACCAAGGCTCCCTGCTCAGTCTTCGTCGTTTGGGAGACAGAGACGCTCCCACCCAGCGGGCAAATCAAATCCAGGGCATTTTGAAGCTCCAGCCTGGACTGCTGACCTGCTTTAGTTAGTGTGCCGTTTGCTCAAGTCTGCCCTTGACGAGGTCAACCAACTTCCTCAGGCCAGAATGACTAGTACTAGTGTTGCGTTCATCTCCGTCAGCGCCTTCTGTTTCGTGCTTGGCTTTGTCGTTGAGCCAGTAGCCTGCGGTGGGACCCACGATGTGCCACTCGACATCGCCAGAGGAGTCCTTCCAGAACGCCCCGCCGGCGAGAGGAGACTTGCCAAAAGGGAGATCCATCGCATGGCAGGTCACATCCAGTGCTCGGAGGTCACCGTCGAAGGAGGAGGAGGAGGAGGAGGAGGAGGAGGAGGAGGGACGGAAGTCAAAGTCGTGAAGGAGATCCGGACGGACTCCTACGGATTCCTCCTGAGGCCGAGGGAGGACTTCCAGAGGATCGTCTTCAAAATGCTGATCGACAACGCGATGAACGTCCAGCCGCCTTATCTCTACGAGGACGCCCTGGACATCACCAGAGCGATGCTGGAGGAGGCCTCGCCAACGGCGCCCGACCAGTGGCACGAGTTCCACGTCAAGTATTACAAACATCAGGTGAACCCGAGTCTGTTCAGCCTGGGGCGTGACAAGTTGGCACTGCAGGTGACGGTGGGAAACCAGACGCGCCCTTTGATCACCAAGCGGTGGTGGCGGACGCACTCCTACTCAGGATTTCAGGTGAGATAGATAGTATATCGATAGATATATAGATTAGATCAGATAGAATCATGCAGGATTTAGGCCAAAGCCCAAGCGCTGGGACCCACTGTGATGAGGTCATTCAGCAATGAAAGGTCAACTGACAGTAAATTGTAACTCGAGGAAAACCTCAGAGTAGTTGCACTACGAATCAATTGTCACGAGAGGGTGGAAGGTAAGATGGTGGAGAGAGAATATGAAAGGAGGTACAGTCAAAGAAATGGTAGGGGTTGCAGTTAAGGGCCTAAGGAACCTTAGGTAATGCTATAGTGCACACCAATTAACCCCCAAAGGAAGGATTTTCAGGTGAGGAAATTAGTAGAAGTGTATTTCTTTTTATTATCACTCAAATCATATCATAAAAGAAACATAGTTTGTTCGTCGAACATATTGGTTTGATTTAAAAAAAAAATTACAAGTCTGCTTATAAAACAAAACTAAATTACAAGTCTGCTTATAAAACAAAACTAAATGACAAGTCTGCTTATAAAAAAAAAACTGCAATGCACAACTTCCTCTATGAAAACCTTTCAGTTTCTACAATAGCTTCAGAGGGAAAACTCTAAAGCTTTTTTAAAACTAAGGCTACATTCTGCAAAATTACGGATGGCCAGAAAGCAACACTCCGAGTATCATCGCGATGACCTCACTAAAGCACACTACTGAACACAATGTATCCATGGGACGGAATATGGAATTTCGGCCATGGGCCAAGCGCTGAAAGGGAAACTTGAGAGTCAAGAGGTTTGAAAGGTGAATAGCAAGATGGGAGAAAGAGAATGTGAATGGAAGAAGTACGGTGAAAGGAATGAAAAGGGTCGCAGCTGGGGGGCCTAAGGGACGCCGCAAAGAACCTCCGTAGCAAGTGAGGTAGTACCCAAGGGCTAGACTGAAGTTTGGACCTCTTTTCCAGCCTGGAAACTGATTCTCGTCTTTACAGCCTGATCATGAAACCTCATTTCTTAGCCTGAACACCGAGCTGCATTTTCAGTCTAAAGAATAGACGCCTTTTTTCCAGCCTGAACATGACTAGGCCTATTTCACGCTCTTGTATTTGAACACTAGGCCTATTTCACATTAACTAAAGACCTGCTCTCTCTCAAATCTTCCAGATCTCGGTCGAGGGGGGCGCCGACTTCCTGTTCGACTGCGCCGCCCAATCGATCATCCACAACGCCCCCGTGTCGGTTGCAGGCCAGCCCCTCCTCCTGGGGGGCATCCTGGGGGCCTGCTTCCTTCTGGTGCTCGCGGGGTGGGTGTTGTACCTCGTCTTCAGGAGGCCAAGTCGCCACGGGTACGACGAGCCCCCTCCAGTGCCAGAACTGCCCAAATCGCTGGTAGGTTTCGAGTGAATTTGTGGGAGAATGTTGTATTGGGAGGAGAGTGACGCGTTAAAGGTAGGAGACTTCTCAATTATGGGTATTTGGCGTCTCTACATAGGTCTAGTTGGTGAGAAGTCTCCACATAGGTCTAATTCCCATTCACTCATATGGATCTGTTCACCCAACTTTATACTACTTTTATACAATTATATTATATGTATAAATTTTCAAATCGATATAATGATATTATAATATATATAATATTATATATATATATATATATATATTATATAATATATATATATACGAGAGAGAGAGAGAGAGAGAGAGAGAGAGAATGCATACGAGCGAATGACGTGAGACAACCAACATAGCTAACCCGGTTGTAAACAAACAAACATACCGACTTAATAAAAACAGTCCCTTGAACAACAGAGCAGTGTGAAGAGAGAGAGAGAGAGAGAGAGAGAGAGAGAGAGAGAAAACATTGCGAAAAGTCTCATATCACTAGCGTTCCGTTTCCTTCCAACCAATTAAAATCGCGGATTTCCGACGAGCTGGAAGCTGATTGGTTTAGAGGAGAGGGGGCGGGGGCCCCGTAGTGAGCATTACGTGACATTTTGCGCGCCTTTTTTTTTCTCTCACCCACATTAAGTCATGTGAGTGTTCGCCTTGTTTTAAATCTTAATAAATTGACGACAGTCTCCGTTCGGAGGCGACGGGAAAGTCACACGTCCCACGCCTGGTCTTTGTTTTCTTTCCTGCTTGCCTTGTTTTCGCGTTTTACGAAATGAGATAAGAATTTAGAGGGTTGTACTTTACTGTATACTAGTATATCCAGTGCCCTCACACCGTTACAAAAATTCGGAAAAGTAAGAGTTCGTCAAGATAACAATCATTCAAAGAACGATTCAACACGATACACTCGTTGCTATGCAGCTTCGAAAACAACAGATGATACGAAAGCGGGAACACGAATAACTAAATTAAAATGACATGAATGACCTTGGCAAGCAACGCTATATATTTTTTTTCCTGGGCCCATTTAAATTATACACTCCAACGCGTTATTCGTTATCTTGAGGAACCGTTCCAGGGACATTTCCCCCACTACTAATACTATTACTACTACTACTAACAATAAGTGAATCTCGCGTTCAACCTCAGAAATAAAACATATTGGCGATTTGAATTTGATCATTAGTTTCGCGTCAGGATGGATGGCGAAAGGTGCCACCGACGCGTTGTAGAATCGTTATCTCTCAAAACACTTCCTTTGACGAAAACAAATGACGACACCATTGCGTAATCAGAGGACAGTGACACCGCTAAACTCCGAGAACGGGAGAATTGTGGGAAAACGAAAGCAAGTAGAGATTTCTCACTCTTCCCTGGCTTTATTGCTTATTCTCTTTATTCACTCCATTATTTCTCTTATGTAACACGCTGAACTGAGAGAACAGCCTCCCTTCAGAGGAAGTCGTGCAATTCGAACTTCATTAATACATTATCTATTTGTTAATTTATTAATCAATTTTGTTGAATACGTGGGTTCTCTTCTTTATGTATTTCCCTTCACCCCGTCTAATTTCTTCCTAATGAACACCATAATATTCTTTGGAAGCTTGACTTTCTAGTCAATGGGTCGACCCCTTTGGTGGCCTTGCAATGTTACAATTTTTATTTTTCCTTCAACAGACACTGACTGGTTGTCCCTTGAATCTTAAAGTTCCTGTTTATATAGCATTCAGTCCCAAAATCCTAAGGCCACCCTTTCTGTTCCTCTGACCCCACAGCTGCTGAGCATGGACAAGGTCAGCCACGCCCCAGACGCCAGCCACCACATCTACGAGGAGTTCGACGAGGACACCCTATCGCGCCTCCGGCAGAAGATGAACGCCGCGACCTTGGGCGACTGCCTGGACCCGCCCCCAAAACCCCCCTCCGAGCAACAGCAGGCACCGTCGCTAGCCGTGGGCAACGAGTACGACATCCCGAAGGGCGTCCCCCTGCGAGCACGTCCTCACGAGAGGGTGAAGGGCGCGGTCCCGCCGAAGGAGCGGGTGTACGCGAACGAGACCTCCCTGACGCTGATCGACGAGAAGATCAAGGCCACCACGGGCATCAGGGACTCTATGCCCGAGACCCACTACATCGAGATGCACGGGATCGTCAACAGGGGCTCCGTCGACATGGGGGCTTTGGGAGGACAGTGAGACAGGGGACACTAATTAAGGGTTCTCGAGGAGGAAAGAAAAAATAAATCGAAGTAATGCTTCCCTAAGTGGCCAAGTTCGTGCCCATTAAAAACGAGGTCCTTTAAAAACAACAGGATCCTATAAGACCAAAGTCCTTTAAAAACAGGATCCTATAACACCAACGTCCTTTAAAAACAAGGTCCTGTAACACCAACGTCCTTTTAAAAACAGTCCTGTAATACCAACGTCCTTTAAAAACAGGGTCTTTTAAAAAAATCCTATAAAACCAAAGTCCTTTAAAAACAGAGTCCTATAAAACCAAGGTCCTTTAAAAACAACAGGATCCTATAACACCAAGGTCCTTTAAAAACAGGGTCCTGTAAAAACAAGGTCCTTTAAAAACACGCGTCTCTGTTTGACTGATTAACTGACTGACCTGACTACTTGCTGAAAAAGGGTCACACGAAAATAGTAAATAAACCTCAGTGACTGTCTGACTTGCCAATTTATTGAGACACTAAGAAGAAGAAAATAAAAGAAAAAGTTTCTATTGCAGTGACTCTGCTTGACCTGAAAATCCAACGAGATACGAATTATAGTGTTTCGACAATACTGAAAATGTGATAATACTCATGGTTGTGACATCATAAAAATTACCAGATTAAGATTAGTGGCGAGAGTGGAGAATTACTGGAAACAATATGTAAACAAAATTATTCATTTTGCACGTGACTTATTCACATTCAAAATAACTGCACCTTCGTGAGGGCAACCAACTTTCAACTCAACGCACCGAGTATGACACTCGACAGGAAATATAAATCACATTCAAGGAAACTCAGTTCAAAAGCTGCAAACGACACCAGATTACACAACGACAGAAATTTAAATTTAAACAATAAAGTCAGGACGGAGAATGAAACGTGTACGATAAACAAAAACTCCCCCAGAAAATGACTGACGTGACAAGCAAGAAAGAATAGATTCGTAAGAGAAACTCCCCACGGCAAATATAAACAAACAAACTCAAGAAAGACGCACCTTCGAAATGAAAACAAATCCTAATCGACCGGAAATCCTACCAGAATGAGGACGGCAGGATTTTCGACGGCCATTCAATGATTCAAGTTAAAACTCCTTCTGCTAAGGAGGCGAAGATATCTACAGAGCAAGTGGGCGATCCGATTCTATGTAACAAAAATGATTTTGATCAAAACCCTTCCGAACTTCGTTCCTGCCCCAAAACTCGTCATACCTAAAAACCTTCTACCATCTTTCGTCGTTTCCTTCCTCTCTTTTCATAACACTTAGTGTCCATGGCACAGTAACGAAAAACAGCTCGATCCTAGAATGGCAGGATAAATAACGCGTCACAGAGGTGACGAAAAGACTTCCGCCCCGAAAAGAAAGTGTCGCAATGCTGTACTCGTCCAGTTCTCTGGGACCAAGGGACACCTGACTTGAGGTCAGGTACGACGCCCTGGTCAATTTCTGACAACGTCAACAGCTGACTGGAAAAACTTTCAGTTTATGACGTCACTGGAAATGTTACATCATTAATTTATGGATCTATACGCGAAACTAACGCCTTTGGCGTTGTAAATATGTTAAAATACGCGTATGGAAGACTAAAGTGTAGCCAATTGCAGTAGTAGAAAGACACTGATACTTTAGTTTATAGCATGTATATATGTATATATATATATATATATATATATATAAATATATATATATATATATATATATATATATATATATATATATATAATATTCTCAAGTAACAGTATCCTTCTGAGTTATCCCAAGACATACCTATTTTAACTGAAATCTTCTTTCAAACTACCAGTTCTGGTTCTGCATCATTGTATACCCTAAAACTCCAAGTCCAGTCTGAGACCTGAGAACAGTTAACTGCCTGTGTATACCTGCTTGACAATGTAATTAGTATGTTTGAGTAGTAATATACCACTTACTAACGACTCCAGGAATCACATGCTTATACTTTGTAAATACAATTACCCAAATGTATTATGGTCGACTCATTTCCAACCTTAGAGCAAGAGATAACCAAAACAAGGCAAATTGAACCTACTAATTCACACACACACAATGCATCATTCTGCTCTGCTTTGTAAGCGCTCCCTCTCCAATAAAATACTATCTTTCATGACGCTTTACTACACCAGCCTGTCATTCTCCATTCTCTCCACAAGACAAAACCATATCCCACCACTCTGATCCATCCCTTCGTCTGTTTACAATACTGTAGAGACTACAACAGCATAGCGAATTTAGCCCTAAGGCCAAGCGCTGAGACTTATGAGGTTAGTCAACAATAAAACAAAAATTTACAGCAGAAAGGCTTGAAAGGTGTACTATTTAACAGGAGGGAGCCCTCACAGTTGCACCATGAAGCATCTGTTAGGAGGGTGGATAGCAAGATGGAAAAATAGAGAATGTAAATGGAGGAGATACAGTAAAAGGAATTAAACGGGTTGTAGCTAAGGCCTGAAGGGCCACTGCAAAGAACAATAAGTTATGCCTGCAATGCCCTGCATGAGGTGGACTGATGGAACTACCCATAGATATAGATGGAGAGATTGGACAGTCAATCCAGTCTGTGACGTCCACTGCCTGGCGCCATTGCTATGTGTTGATTATGTAAATAATGACGCAACTCAGCTGTCCTGATTGAGATGGTATGGGCATGTGTTCAGGATGGATGACGAGGAGAGTGAAAAGGGCTTGTGAGGAATCTGTTAGCAGTGGTTCCCAAAATGGGGGAAATTTCCCCCTGGGGGGGGGGGGAATAATTACACTACCTACTAACTAAAAAAAACTCAGATGGATTTTCTCATGTCCTTTTATTTGTTACTAACCGCTCTCTATCCACTTTACTCTGCAACTATATGTTTATCAGTATATTTGTACATTTGAAAAATAAATTAGTAAATAGTCACAGTGTGTTTTAACTACTCTTTCCCTCATACACATGAAGGGGGAAATCTGGATGGTTGAACTGAGTGCAGGGGGAAATGAAAGAAAAAAGTTTGGGAACCACTGTGTTAGAGGAAGAACATCAGGAGGGAGACAGAGAATTAGATGTCGAGATAAAGTGAAGGAGGATATGGAGAGAAGAGGTTTGGTGGAGGATAATGCCTTTGATGAAAGGCAGTGGAGAAGGAGCATCAGGCAACCGACCCCATAATGTAGGGATAACAGTGGGAAAGAAGAAGATACTATTAATAGGGATACAATTAATATTGTAGTTTGTAGGGCTGTATACGTAAATCTTGCTATTGCCTGTACTGTTGTATATGCCAGATTGCCCCTTCTGGTTACTTCTTATAGACTAAACCTGCTCTGGTAGCCACATTGTTAACTCTTAATATATTCTGGACTTCAAAGTCTGTTGCAGAAACTTGCGGTCATGCATACCAGGTGTGAAAATGCACTTTTACAGATAATGCTGTCTGCATGTGTGTGATCCATTGTTTGGCTTTTCATCCCTTCTGCAGTTTCTAACCTAAGTAAGGTAGTGGCTTCACTCTGTTCTTGACAAAAATCAGCCCTGAATCTCACATGTCACATATACATATTATTAATGACAGGCTTCCCCAACTGTCCTTATAGGAGAAACTATTCGTCTAATTACAGTATACATAATTAAAATCTGCATTAATTCATATTCATACAGTTGTCATTCAGGGAAAGTACACTGTATGTACCGTACAGAACCAGATCTAAGCATTTGAACCATGACATAGAAGCTATTTGTACAGCTTTAAGTACAATTATTACCAGGAGGTACATATATAAAGCTATGTAACATGTCACAGTCATACTACCTGTAATTCAACATAATTATTTCCATTGTACAGTTTAGGTTAGGCTAGCCTGTAAGAATAACTTGTGACTTTCATAACTAGACAAGACTTGAGCTGTATTTTATAGCCTGTGGAGAAGGACAGACAGAAAAATCACCAAAAGGTTATGGCAAGTTAGGCTACCTTTGCTAAGTTAAGGTTAGGCTATGGTATGTTACCCTTGGTTTTCTGATGATTAACCCTGGTAGACTAGCTAGTTGGTGGTGAAGTTTACTTTTAAAGCTACAATGTACTATGAATTTGAAGTATCCTTTATGGTAAAAATGGTCGTGGTAAAACTGAAGAATACTACCTTTAGTGTTCTGGCAGATCAAATTCAGAGGGACAGGCATCTACTGACAGCTGAGTCCTTTGTATATCAGGAGGTTTGAGAACTTATTGTTAACATGGTAAATAAAATCATAACACTTTATTAATACTTAAAACTGCAGCAGGCCTAGTGGTAGGCCTCATGATACTATGTAACATTGTAGTACTAGTTGTAGTAGGGAAAACTGTCAGGCTTCACCATAGTTATATGGACTGAGGGTTACCCTACATGCTAAATTATTAGGCTATATAAATGTAATGTCAAATAGGCTTATTACAACCACCATTATTCTTTTTGTTAGCTCTAAAAGCAAGAGTGCAGCTGACTGTAATCTAACACATTTACTTGTTTGAGGTTGTTTCAACAAAGTTATAAAGATTTTCATGAATGAAAACACATCAACTACTTGAGAAATGTGATCCTCTGTCCCTTTGTGATCCTGTTTCTGCATGTAACGCAGTTGGTGGCCCAGCACTGGGTGCCAGAGGTGGCTATGTTGCTGCTGGTCTGTGCAGCTACTGAGCTGCTATTTCTGGGAATCAGCACATATATATAGCAATGGCGCCCTACTTGCATGCTACAGTCACGTGACAGTCCAATCTCTCCTGGTACGTATATCTATGGAATTAACCCCAGCCTACAAGAACAATATGGCAAACCTTTTACAGCTTTTACATATCTCAACATCTATCATCTTCTCAGTTCTCCATATGCCACATTATCTCTACAACTTCAACCCTTTTCCTCTAATTTGTATTCAACATCCACACTTCACTTCTACTAGGGAAGGTTGGCTCAACAATCCCTTTGTACACTTGCAACTTGGTTTCCAAAGACAATCCAAGTCACTTCTTCCATTCCACTTTGCTGAAACAAGCACTGAATATTGTACATGGTTTTTAGTCAACTGTGCTTGCAGCTGGTATTTGATGAATATGTACTAGCTGCAACCTTACTACAAGACAGTTGGTAACCTAAATATGCAATCCAGCAGAGAGAGAGAGAGAGAGAGAGAGAGAGAGAGAGAGAGAGAGAGAGAGGGCAAACCACTGTTTTACTGTTACTGTAATATTACATCAAACATTCAAGTTAATACAAGTACCTAACTTGTATATGTTTTTCCAAAATAAACTGCAACCCCTAAAATTTCCCAACAACCTGTTTACAATTACAAAATAAAAACATGAAAAGCTGACCACAACAAAATAATAAGTAAATAAAATGGTCTTACCAGAGGAGTTTTTAGCTTAATACAACATAACAGTTTGTCGAAAATTGTATTTTTCCTAACTATCCAAAACTGAGGTCCTTTAACAATAGGAATGTAACTTGCAGCAGCTGGAACCGGTCGTAAGCTTCGAACAAGGGAGTTCGGTAGTTAAACTAATTGTCCGACAGTCAGCGCACTGCGCGACTGGGAGGTGAAGATTCCAACTTTGCTTTAGGCCCAGGAAAAAAACAGAGTAAGGGGTGGCATGAGGTGGGACTATGTGTAAAGGACCTCAGGTTTGTATAGTTAGGAAAAATACAATTTCGACAAATTGTTATTTGTTCCGATACGAATACAAACCCTCGGTCCTTTAACAATAGGAAGACTCACTTCTTGGTGGGAGGAATCCGAGTCAATGAACAGACTGGTGTTCGTCCAACCTGGTTCCCTCCCTGGTCGTAAGAGCAGAGGGAGGGATCCTAGCCTCTGCCCAATGATCGGGGGTACGTACCGCAGGATCAATGGTCAGACCTCTGGACCCAAGTAATAAGAGGGAGGCCAGCATACCTCTTAAAACTAGCAAGCAAGAACTTGTTCCTATTACAAGAGGCAATATGAAGTCATGGGTTTGTCTCTTGTTGGGCTTCCACTTCCCCCCCCCCCACCTTGTTGGGGAAAGTGGTGGATAATCGCTCCTATCCTTAATGAAAGGGGTAGGATGGGGCTCGGTTTAGGTAGCTCGCCTTGCACTGGTCTCCTGTTCCAGCGTAGTGACGACCGCGTCCCTCTGCCCACAGGTAGAGGGGAGAAAAAGATGGGGTTGGAAGAGAAGCCAGTCACTCTCATTCACTCATCCATTCATGCAGTCACACAAGGATGCGATGTTGTTCTGTCCGCTCGGGTGCTGGGTAAGCTACACAACTTGTTGAGCAGCCACCACGGGTCCCAAGGAAAAAGTGTCCGAGGACCTGTGGGCTATATCCCGAAGATAGAAGGAGGTGAAGGTGGTCTGGTTGGTCCAGACCCCCCCTTCAGGAGGGCCTGCGCCACGGAGAAGTTCTTGCGGAACGCAAGGGTTGGACCAATACCTCTGACTTCGTGGGCTCTCTGACGAAGGGTACGGAGTCATCACTCCCATCAGCCTCGTACGCCCTCCTGATCACCTTAAGCAGCCAGAAAGAAAGGGTGTTCTTGGACACTTCTTTCTTGTTCACCCCGTGCTAACGAAGAGGCGTCGACACTCAGGCCTGAAGTGTCGAGTTCTCTTCAGATAGCGCCTTAGCGCCCTCTCCACAGGACAAAGCAGCATCTCACCAGCATCCGTTGTGCGGTGAAGTCCAGTAGGGAGGGGATCGTGAATGACTCGAACCGTTGTCAGGGACCGAAGGATTCTGAGTCTTCACTACGAAGTTCGGGACAAAATCGAGCGTCACAGATCCCCAGCCTCTGGTGTGTTTAACATCGAAAGACAGACCATGCAGTTCCCCTACTCTCTTCGCCGATGCCAGGGCCAGCAAGAATAGGGTCTTGAGGGTCAGATCCCTATCTGACGACTCTAGGAGTGGCTCGAAGGGTCTTCGAGTCAGACTCCTAAGGACGAGAGTCACATCCCACCCCGGGGGCCTGAGTTCCCTGGGTGGGCAAGACCTCTCGAAGCTCCTCATTAGCAGGGATATCTTTGAGATATCCACTCCCCTCAGTTTCAGGAATAGGGCCAGGGCAGCCCTGTATCCTTTGACTGTGGGGACAGAGGGAGCTTCTCTCAGCGAAGGAAGACGAGGAAATCCGCTACCTGCTGAGAGTGGCTCTGCGAGGAGATAGACCCTGTCTACGACACCAACCACCAGAAGACGGCCCACTTTTCCTGGTACACAGCTGCAGAGGACTGTCTGAGTGTACCCAGCCATCTCTGTTGCTGCTCGGCGAGAAAAGCCTCTCACTCACAAGAGATGGTGGATAGCAGCCAGCCGTGAAGATGAAGGGACTGGACTGACTGGTGGTACCATTCCACGTGTGGCTGGACGAGAAGGTTGTGCCAAGGGGGAATCTCTCTTGGTGCTCCTGCAAGAAGAGCCAACAGATCCGGATACCAAATGGCCTGAGGCCATTTGGGGGCCACCAGGATCATCCGGAGATTCAGGGTGACCAGCACTCGGCTGATCACCTTGCGAATCAGACAGAACGTGGGGGAAAGGCATAAACGAAGAGTTGTCCCACGGGTGTTGAAGAGCGTCCTCTGCAGCTGCCCATGGATCCGGCACAGCTGAGAAGAAAAATGTTATTGTCATGATACAAATAAAGTTTTATGCATACTTACCTGGCAGATATATACTTAGCTATAGACTCCGTCGTCCCCGATAGAAATTCGAATTTCGCGGCACACTCTACAGGTAGGTCAGGTGATCTACCGCCCCGCCGCTGGTGGCGGGAATAGGAATCATTCCCGTTTTCTAAGACAGATTTTCTCTTCCACCTGTCTCCTGAGGGGAGGTCGGGTGGGCCATACACCGTATATATCTGCCAGGTAAAGTGCATAAAACTTTATTGTATCATGACAATAACATTTTTATGCATTCAACTTACCTGTCAGTATATACTTAGCTGATTTGGCACCTTTGGCGGAGGGTAAGAGACAGCTAATTTACTGAAATAGACAGGAAACAACATATGTTGTAGGTAATAAAAATAAAAAACCTTGATTCCTACCTGTGTTAGCGAAAGACTTCATGGCTACTGCCTAGGAGCCCGTATCGCTTCAAGAGCCTCAGCGAGGTAGTGACCTCATGCTAAGAGTTCTATATGGTCTGTTACAGGGGTCTTACCCACTTACGCTTCAGAACCTTAGGATCTTTGTCAAAATGGGGTCCTACCTCCACTTACATGACAAACACCTTGCCTATTGGCATGATCATAGAGCACACACTAATCCCGATCACCTGATCCTAATTGGGGTTAGTACTAAGATTGAAAGGAGTCATCCCCGAACATCCTTTCAAGCAACCCACAACTCAACAACAATATTACAAATAATCATTAAAAACATAAAAACAAAATTAAGGATCAGCGTCTGCTCCATTTCCCAGCATAGTATCCGCTGATACATAAGGTCCAAGAGAAAAACATTTATCGTATGTTACTATAACATCCTTTAAATAGTGGGATGCAAATACTGAATTGCACCTCCAATAAGTTGCTGCTAAAATGTTTCTCATGGACATATTCTTAGTGAAAGAAAGGGAAGTTGCCACAGCCCGGACTTCGTGAGCTTTTACTCTCAGCAGCTTTAAAGAGTTCTCTTGACAATTCCTGTGAGCTTCGGTAATCACATTTTCTGACATAGAACGCCAGTGCGTTCTTTGACATAGGTCTTTGGGTTTCTTACCGAAAACACCAAAGACTTTCTCGACATCCCTGAAGCTGTGTCTCTTTTTTTAAATAGAATTTTAAGGTCCTGACTGGGCAAAGGGACCGATCCAACTCTCTACCTACCAGAGAAGAGAGTCCCTTGACTTCAAAACTTCTAGGCCAAGGTTTAGAAGGGTTTTCATTCTTTGCTAGGAATAGATCCTGGAAAGAAATAACCGCCGAGTCTTTTTTAAATCCCACCCGAGAGTCCAAAGCATGCAATTCACTGATCCTCTTAGCAGTTGCGAGAGCCAACAGGAATATGCATTTACTAGTAAGATCTCTGAATGAGATTTTATCTGGAGGTTCGAACCTGTCCGAAATCAAGAATTTTAGACTACGTCAAGGTTCCAACTCGGGGGAATAGAAGATCTCAATTTCGTAGTCTCGAAAGACCTGATGAGATTATGAAGATCCTTATTATTTTCCAGATTCAGCCCTCTGTTTTCTAAAACAGCATAGAGCATGCTCTTATATCCCTTGATAGTGGATATGGCCAATTTCGATCTCTCTTAAGAAGAGAAGAAAATCCGCGATTTCGGTTACAGAGGTATTGGAAGAGGACAGCTTCTTCGACCTACACCATCTACGGAAAACTTCCCACTTCGATTGGTAGACCCGCAAGGTAGAGGCTCTGCGGGCTCTAGCAATTGCAGTTGCCACTTTCTTTGAAAAGCCTCTCGCTCTGACCAGTCTTTTCGATAGTCGAAAGGCAGTCAGGGAGAGACTTTGGATGTTTTTGTGGAACCTCTCGAAGTGGGGTTGTCTGAGCAGATCTGTCCTGTTGGGTAGAGATCTGGGGAAGTCCACCGTCCATTCCAGTACCTCTGTGAACCAGATTTGGGAAGGCCAGAAGGGAGCAATTAGAATTAGTCTTGTTCCCTCCGATGCACAAATTTCTTAGTACTTCCCCCACCCCCGCAATTTGAATGGGGGAAAGGCGTAGGCGTCTATGCTGACCAATCCATGAGGAAAGCATCGATCGCTGTGGCTCTGGGATCTTCTTCTAGCGAGCAGAAGTTGTCTATCGTTCCTGGAGAGGAACGTGGCAAACAGGTCGATCTGGGGTCTTCCCCAGAGGGACCACATTTGTCTGCAAGACTTCTGAGTGGAGCATCCACTGTCGGGAGTACCTGGTTCTTTCTGCTCAACCTGTCTGCCCTTAGGTTTTTTAACCCCTTGAACAAACCTTATCCGCAGAATTATGCCCCGTTCCTCTGTCCAGGTTAATAGATCTCTCGCTATTTCGTCAGTGAGAAAGAGTGAGTGCCCCCTTGATTGCGGATGTAAGCCAGAGCTGTGGTATTGTCGGAATTGACTTGAACTACCACTCCTCTGACTTCCGCTTCGAAGTATTCCAGGGCTAGATGAATCGCCAGGAGTTCCTTCGCATTGATGTGCAGTGTAGCCTGTTGTTTGGTCCAGGTACCCGCCACTTCCTTTGGACCCAGTGTTGCTCCCCAACTGTTTCCGAGGCATCGGAAAACAACACTCGGTGAGGGTTCCGAATCAAGAGGGACACCCCTTCGTTCTTTGTTAATGGGGTTAACCACCACTTCAGGTCGGATTTTATCCCCTGTTGAATGGGAAAACAGTCTGACAAGTCTCCTGTCTTTGACTCACATTTGTTTGAGATAAAACTGCAGAGGTCTGAGATTTAATCTCCCTAGGGAAATGACTGCTCTAACGAGGAAAGGGTGCCCAGCAGACTGAGCCATTCCCTCACCGAGGTCCGTTCTTTCCCTAAGAAGTTCGAGACTTTTTCTAAGCCCTCGAGCAATTCTCTCTTGTGATGGAAACGCCCGAAAACCACCCCGGAAGAATCCATCGGTATCCCCAGATAGGAACTATGTTCTGTCTGGGGATCAATTGTGATTTCTCGAGGTTCACGAGTAGTCCCAGAGATTTTGTCAAATCCAAAGTCTTCTCCAAGTCCTTCAAGCACTGAAGTTCCGATTTTGCTCTTATTAGCCAATCGTCCAGATAAAGGGATATATTTATCCCTTCTAGATGTAGCCATCTCGCAACATTCATCATTAGCCTCGTGAACACTTGAGGGGCCGTAGACAGGCTGAAGCATAGGGCTCTGAATTGGAATACTTTTCCCTGCATCATGAATCGGAGATATTTCTTCGATGATGGATGCAGGGGGACATGAAAGTAAGCATCTTGTAGATCTAAGGAGACCATCCAATCTCCTGGACGAAGAGCCGCAAGAACCGATTTTGATGTTTCCATAGAGAACTTTGTGTTCTCTACAAATCGGTTTCAATGCGCTCACATCCAGGACCGGTCTCCACCCTCCCGAGGATTTCGGAACCAGAAAAAGACGGCTGTAGAATCCTCGGGAATGCGGATCCCGAACCAATTCGATGGCCTCCTTTTGCAACATCTGTTCTACCAGTTGCAATAATCCTTCTTTCTTGGCAGGTCCCTGTATTGGGCTGACGTTCCCTCGGGTTGTGTTGTCAAGGGAGGCCTGTCTCGAAAGGGGATCATATATCCCTTCGTTACCACTGAAAGGGACCATATTTCTGCCTCTCTCAGAGTCCATTCTTCGGAAAATTTCCGAAGTCTGGCTCCTACCGGTGCTTGAAGGACTGGTGTCTCATTTTGCTTTCTTGATAGGTCTGAATGAAGACCTACCTCTCTTCTGTATTCCTCTCTTCTTAAAGGAGGGTCTGGCAGAGGAGCTCCCTCGAAAGGGCTGTTGAGGAGTAAACGATTCTCTCTCTTAACAGGAACCGAAGTCCTTGATTCTTTGCAGATTGGGCCAAAAGATCTTGCGTGGCCTTTTCTGTCAAAGAATGAGATATGTCCTTCACTAGTTGTGCAGGAAACAATTGGGTCCGAAAGAGGAGCATAAAGAAGAGATGACCTCTGAATGGGAGTAACTGCTTTCGTCAGAAGAACTAAATAAGACTCTCTTCTTCAGAATTCCAGTTCCAAAAAGCGAGGCCACCTCTCCTGATCCATCTTGAACCGCTTTGTCCATGCAGGACAGTACACTATAAAGGACTTCTGGGCTAAGAGATTCATTCTCTTGAGTCTTCTTGGCCAACACCCCAAGGGACCAGTCTAAGAAGTTAAAAACTTCTAAGACATAAAACAATCCCTTCAGGAGATGGTCCATCTCAGAAGTCCCCCATGTGATCTTTGCTGATGACAAGGCTTGTCTCCTTGATGAATCCACCAGATTCGAAAATCTGCTTCGGCAGTGGTAGGGAGAGCTAGACCCAGTGATTCGCCCGTCTCGTACCAAATTCCCTTCTTTCCTGATAGTTTGGAAGGAGGCCAGCAAAGACTGTCTTCCCCGCCTTCTCCTTGGATTTAAACCAATTTCCTACGAATCGGAGAGCTTATTCATGGAAATGGTTGGCTTCATTTTAACGAAAGATGATGGCTTTGAGACCTTCGTACCTGTAAATAAAGACCTCGGAGAAGGAGGAGCAGTAGGGCTTAAAGAGTCCCCCCAAACTCTTGAAGTAAGAGGGCTGTCAGCATCTTGTAATCTGACAAGCCTGGAGCCGAGTGGTCTTCCGAGTCCGAAACTTCTTCCAAATCCAACTCCATTTCCGTAGAGGATTGTTTATTTTCAATAGGAGACGGGTCTCTTGCAACATCTGCCCCACTCTCGCAAGAACGACGGCCGCCTGTGCGGTCGAACTTGCGTCCCTACGAGAGATAGGTTGATCCTGCTACACGACCTTATCCTTCTCCTGGCAAGAGCGACGGCCGCCTGTGCGGCACCTTTCTCTCCTGTCAGAGAAGGATGTCCTCTCCTATCGCTTTCCACGGAACCACCCATATCCTGACAAGGGCAACGGCCGCCTGTGCGGCACCTAGATTCCCTGTCAGGTAAAGGTTTATCCTTCCGAAAGCTAGACAAAACCTCTTGGCTTAATTGTCTTTTGGAAGAGGTCCGTATCTTTTGGCGCCTGGATGGCGCTTCTGGCTCATTGCTCTTGGTTGGCGCTTGTGGTCTCATTGCGCCATTGGTTGGCGCTCGTGGCTCCTTGCGCCAGGCTGGCGCTTCTGGCGCATTTCGGCAGGGTGGCGCTTCTGGCGCATCTGACGTTTCTGGCTCTTCTGACTCTCTGGGAGTCCCTTCCTTCGTAAAAACTCCTACTAAAGCGGAGAGCTGCTAATGTACATTCAGTAGAATTTTCGCAGCAGCATTCTCTTTCTCCTTTCCCGATTCAGGTGAAGGAGGTCTAGAAAATATGGAACTGGTGACTCCGATTTACGTTTAGGAATTAATTTGCTTTTCTTCCTTTCACATGGAGATCCATCGGAGAAAAGCTCAGGGCTTGAATTCAAAGTTGGAGCCTTCCAACTCCTTTTTAAGGGCGTGACAGTTCATCAGAGCTCCAGCCCCCCCCTTACATTAGGTGAAGAATCTGAAGACGAAAAATGTTATTGTTATAATACAATTAAGTTTGTTCATACTTACCTGGCAGATATATATATAGCTGTATTTCTGACGTCCGACAGAATTTCAAACTCGCGGCACACGTAGTGGGGCGGCCAGGTGGTAGTACCCATTCCCGCCGCTGGGAGGCGGATATCAGGAACCATTCCCATTTTCTGTTCATATTTATTCATGACCCTTGTCTCCTGAGGGGAGGAGGGTGGGCACTCTAATTATATATATCTGCCAGGTAAGTATGAACAAACTTAATTGTATTATAACAATAACATTTTTGTTCATGAAACTTACCTGTCAGATATATATATAGCTGAATCCCACCTTCGGATGGTGGGTAGAGGACAGAATAGGATTTTTAGGAAACTTAAATTAAATAAAAGATTTACTTCTTGGTTCCTTACCTGATAGCAAAGTAGACTCTGTGATTACTGTCACTAAAGCCTGCTTATGCTTTTATCAGAGTTGCCAGCCAGGTTTGGACCTGTAGTGCTGGTGCACTCTGGATGCTCTGTCAACGGGGACGTGGACCACAATGTGACAAGACCATCTAGCCAAACATAATATGGCAGTAACACAGCAACCGACCACCACCTGACCAACTAACCAAAAAACCCCTGACATTAATACTAAGGAATGGGAGATTTCCACAGAAGATCTCACCATCAACCAAAAACACAATAAAAACTAACCTAACTAAGCTAAGGGATAGGGAGAGAGCTACCTTCAGCCCCCCAAAAACTGTGTCTGCCGAAATGTAAGGCCCCAAAGAACTACAGTTCTCGTAAATCGTTCTCACATCCGGAGGTAATGTGAGGCGAATACGGAATTGCTCCTCCAAAAGGTGCTATCAAGAATATCTTTGATAGACATATTCCTTTGGAAGGCAAGAGAAGTAGCTACGGCTCTGACTTCGTGAGCTTTCACTTTAAAGAGGCTCAAATCAGTCTTCTGGCAAGATGAATGAGCCTCTTTAATGACGTCGCTCAGAAGAAAGCAACAGCATTCTTCGACAACGGCAAATCTGGTCTCTTCACCGAGCATCAGAGATTACCTGAGGGACCTCTTATCTCTTTAGTCCTATTCACATAGAACTTGAGAGCCCTGACAGGGCACAGGGCTCTCTCTGGTTCTTGACCCACGAGACTCGACATTCCTTTGATTTCAAAGCTCTTCGGCCAAGGATTAGACGGGTTCTCGTTCTTAGCCAAGAAAGATGGGCTCAACGAGCAGACAGCGTTGTCCCCCTTGAAGCCCACTAGGCTTACTGAACGCTTGGATTTCACTAACTCTCTTCGCCGTCGCCAGAGAAGCTAGGAAAAGCGTTTTTCTCGTCAAGTCCCTTAGAGAAGCTTCATGGAGAGGCTCAAAGGGACTTAGCATAAGATGTTTCAAAACCACATCGAGATTCCATGAGGCTCTTGCTTGTGGAAATCTTGGTGGTTTCGAACGACCTTAAAGATCGTGCAGATCCTTATTGTCGGAGAGGTCCAGTCCTCTGTGGCGAAAAACGGCAGACAACATACTCCTATAACCCAATTGATTGTAGGAACTGCCAATTTCTGCACATTTCTTAGATAGAGTAAGAAATCTGCTATCTGATTCACAGAGGTCGTGGAAGAGGAAAATTCCTTCCTTTTGCACCATGCCCTGAAGGAGGACCACTTAGACTGGTAGACAGCTCTTGAAGAGGCTCTTCGAGCATTAGCGATTGCTCTCGCAGCTGCCTTTGAAAAGCCTCTTGCTCTGGCCAACTTTCGATAGTCTGAACCGCAGTCAGAGCCAGAGCGGAGAGGTTTTGGTGAAACCTTTTGAAGTGAGGCTGTCTGAGTAGATCTCTCCTCCAGGGCAACGTTCTTGGGAAGTCCACAAGGAATGTCATGACCTCTGTGAACCACTCTCTTGCTGGCCACATTGGGGCAATCAGAGTCAACCTTGTCCCTTCTGAAGCTGCGAACTTCCTCATTACCTCCCCCATGATCTTGAATGGGGGAAAGGTGTAAAGATCCAGGTCTGTCCAGTTCCAGAGCACGCGTCCACTGGAATTGCCCCTGGATCCAGAACCGGGGAGCAATACAGAGGAAGCCTCTTCGTCCTCGATGTAGCGAACAGGTCTACTAGAGACGTCCCCACAATGTCCATAATTGTTGACAGACTTCTGGTGCAAGGTCCATTCTGTTTGGTGAAAGCAATCTGATTTCGTCGACTGAGAAGGTCCGCCCTGACATTCTGAACCCCTGCCACGAATCTTGTCAGGATCTTGATGCCGCCTTGCGTCTGCCCATAGCAGAAACTTCCTTCGCCAGGAGAAAAAAAGGGATCTGGAGTGAGTTCCTCCCTGATTCTTTAGATACGCAACGGGCTGTGGTACTGTCTGAGTTGACTTGGAACAACCTTGCTTGACAGTTTGTCTTCGAAGAACTGCAGCGACAGGAATATCGCTGCCAGTTCCTTTACATTGATGTGCCAGGCTACCTGTTCCCCTCTCCAGGAGCCTGACACTTCCTCCCCCCCCTAGTGTTGCTCCCCAACCGAAATGGAAGCGTCTGAGAACACACTAGGTCGGGGCTCAGAAGATTTAAGGAGAAGCCCTCTCGTAACTTCTGAGGGTCGAGCCACCATCTTAAGTGGACTTTTACCTTGTTGGAGATCCTTAGGATCGCATTCAGGTCCTCTTTCGACGTCCATTCTTCCGCAAGGAAAAATTGAAGAGGCCTGAGGTCAGTCTTCCCAGCGAGACAAACTTTTATAGCGAGGAAATGGTGCCCAGCAGACTCATCCACTCCCTCACCGAACAAGCTTCTCTCTCTAGGAAGGCTGCGACTTTCTCTAACCCAGTCGCTGACGTTCCTGGGATGGAAACGCCCGAAAAGCCACTGAATCCATCTGAATCCCCAGATACACGATGGACTGTGTCGGGGTCAGATGCGACTTTTCGGAGTTGACCAAAAGACCCAGAGACTTTGCTAGGGCTAACGTAAACTGAAGGTCCTTCAGACACTTCTGCCTCGATGACGCTCTGATCAGCCAATCGTCGAGGTAGAGGGATATCCTGATCCCTGACGAATGGAGCCACTTCGCTACATTCCTCATTATCATTGTGAAAACCATCGGGGCCGTGCTGAGACAGAAACAAAGGGCTCTGAATTGCCAAACCCTGTTGTCTAAGACGAATCTCAGGTACTTCCTTGAAAGAGGGTGGACGGGACGTGGAAGTACGCGTCCTGCAGGTCCAGAGACACCATCCAGTCGCCAGGTCTCAAGGCTCCCAGCACCGACTGAGGCGTCTCCATTTTGAATTTGATCTTTTCTACAAAAAAATTGAGCCTGCTCACATCCAGGACTGGGCGCCAACCTGACGACTGCTTCGGCACTAGGAAAATCCTGTTGTAGAAGCCCGTGACTCCAGTTCCAAGACTTGTTCCACCGCTCTTTTTTCGACCATCTGGTCTAACAGATCGAAAAGAATACTTTTCTTCTCTCCCTGATAAGATGGAGAGAGGTCTCTGGGAGTTGATGTTAAAGGAGGAGGATGTAAAAAGGGGATCTTGTACCTCCCCTGCTCTACTATCTTGAGAGTCCAAGGATCCGCCCTCTCTGCCTCCATGCCTCCGCAAAGAATTTCAGTCTGGCCCCGACTGGCGTCTGAAGGACGAGATCTTCATTTGGTGGTTTTGGGTTTGAATGAAGCTCTTCCTCTCGAAAAACCTCTCCCTCGAGGGGGTGCCCCGCGAAAGGGTTTGACTTTCTTCGGGGGTTTACTGAAAGCCGAAGTGGAAGGACTGCTGGACGTCTTGAAGACTGTACCAAGAGGTCCTGGGTCGCCTTCTCTTGCAAACTCATTGCAAGATCCTTTACCATAGCCTGGGGGAAGAGATGGTCCGAAAGAGGCGCAAAGAGCAATTCCGCTTTCTGAGCGGAGAGACCGACTTAGCGGTAAAATTGCATAGAAGCTCTTTTCTTCAGGAAAGCAGTTCCAAAATGAGAAACTAGCTCCTCCGAAACCATCCCTGACGGCCTTGTCCATACATGACAACACGCTGGACAGCTCCCCCAGACTGAGAGAATCAGGACTTCTAGACTGAAAGGGTCTAAAACTCCCAGACACCAGTCTAAGAATTAAGACATTTAAGGTGCGAAGCAGTCCCTTTAAGTGGTGGTCCGTCTCCACAGGAGTCCAGGACACCTTAGCAGACGATAAGAGAGACCTCCTCTAGCGTCCACTAAACTGGAGAAGTCACCTAGAGCGGACGAAGGAACCTTTACTCCCACGTCCTCCTTGGTTTCATACCAAATTCCTCCTTTCCCGGCGAGTCTAGAGGGAGGAAGGGCGAAAGTGGTCTTGCCCTGATCCTTCCTTCGAGACATAAAATCTTGAAGCTTCTTAAAAGCCCTCTTGGTCGACAGCGATGTCTTCATCTCGACGAACTCAGGGGTCTTAACGGTCTTGGAAGACGAAAGTTGAGAGGAGACCTAGGGCTGCCGGCTGGAACTTCTCCCCGAAGGATGAACGTAACAGCCTGACAAGAACCTTATAGTCCGAGACAGCTGAAGCTACCCGGAGGTTCTTCTTCGACGGAACTCCCTGGACTACTAAGTTTCCCCTTCCTCCCTAAGAGGAACTGGAGAACGTCCATCAGGAGAGGGCGTACGTCCAGCAGTCTCAATCCTGAACAATGACTTCCGTTGGTTGGAAGTACCCGCTACAGGTACGGAATCGCCCTTACGACGATCCTTAGAAGGACGGACATCTTGTGAAAGAGGAGCGTCCTTAGAAGCAACGGGAACTGTCTTAACAGACACGTCCCCCTACGAGAGGAAGCGCGAGCTTCCTGACGGAGAGCGCCAAAAGCGTCCTGCTTAGCCAAGCAAGCGTCCTGCTGAGCGTCCTCAAAAGCGTCCTGCCTCGCTCGAAAAGCGTCCTGCCTTGCGAACGGCGGAGCGTCCTGACGAGCGTCCTCAAAGGCGTCCTGTCGATAACTCAAAGCGTCCTGCTTCGAACGCCGAGCGTCCTCAACAGCGCCTTGCCGAGAGCGCAAAGCGTCCTGCTTAGAACGCCGAGCGTCCTGCCGAGCGTCCTCAACAGCTCCCTGCCGAGAGCGCAAAAGCGTCCTGCTTCGAACGCCGAGCGTCCTGGCGAGCGTCCTCTACTGAGAGAGCGAAAGATCTACTCGGAGACAAGAACGGTGACGATCGGAGGTGGAGAGAGAGACGAAGAGACGAGAGAGAATGAGACTGCTTCGTCCTCTTGACGGGCGCCCAACGTCCTTCCTACGCTTAGGCTCGACTGCTGCTGGGCGAGTCCTCTGAGCCATCAGCGACATAATCTGGTCCTGAGGGACACTAGGATATCCTTCGTAGGTGACGAAGGAGCAGAAGAAGGGGCAGGACTGAGCCTGCGAGAAGGCGAGGGGCGAGGGGACGCCTCCTTCCTTCTAGCAGGTACAGCTATCTGCCTCTCAGGTGAACACGCCTGTGCGTGGAAACCAACGTCCTCGCGGTAGAAACCCTCCCTCTCTTCTGAGGAGGAAGGCGTCATAAGCATCCTCTGACGAAAGCGGAGACATAGGACGTGAAGCGTCCTCAAAGCGAAAGGTCCTTTTCAACGGACGCGAGTCTCTCCGAGCTCCACCCCTTGCGCGGAGGACGCTTTCGGAGGACGAAAAGCAATCCTTCAGACACGCGCTCGTGCGCACTCCTTGGCAGCCTGGGATTTAGCAACAAGGCCTGCCAAAGGGACGCCAGATCGGTGGGGAGCCCCCATAACCCTCTTGCGGCTTTCGACATACCCACTCCCTGAGTCCTGGGAGTCCGATAGAGGTCTAGGCCTAGAGGCATTATGGGGCGATCTGACGCCCCTCACAACACTAGGGGCACTAAACACAAACTTTCACAGGGCCAGTTTCCTAGGGCCAAAACTTTTCGATTCGAGAGCGCGAATAGACTCAAGAATCAGAGAAAGGGTGTTACCTTCTCCAGACACAGCACTGGGGCCCGAAGGCAACAAAACAGGATTAGGTTGAGCAAAATCTACTGGTGTTAGAGAGGAGAAATGTTACTTTCCTTACCTTTCGTAGAACTGCCTTGGAGGAAAGACCTCCTGACTCTATCGCGCTCCAATTTACGTCGATAGGTCTCATACATCTTCCATTTATCATCATCCAAATCCTTGCATTCATTGCACCGATCATCAACCAAGCAAACATGCCCCCTGCAATCATACAAACTGTGTGAGGATCAACTGAAGGTTTAAGAAGCCTCACCTTACATTCACTCCTCACACACACTCTGAAACTTCCAGTACTTGATCCGACATCATGTACACAGAAAAGCCAATCCAAAATCAAAAACCAATCCACTATTACCGCGTTGCCAATCCTAACAAGTCCCAGAAGTCGATACCAAAAGTCAATCCAGATAATATTAAGCGAGATAATAAAAAATCCTAGACGGAGGTACTGTAAACAGTTGTTTGCAGCACCGGCGACAGAAAAAAATATGAACAGAAAATGGGAATGGTTCCTGATATCCGCCTCCCAGCGGCGGGCAATGGGTACTACCACCTGGCCGCCCCACTACGTGTGCCGCGAGTTTTGAAATTCTGTCGGACGTCAGAAATACAGCTATATATATATCTGACAGGTAAGTTCATGAACAAAATAACCGGCTTAGAAGATCAATAGCGATGAAAAAAACACGAAATCAAATCAGGAGTAACAACAAAACAATGTTGCTTGTCACGGCCGATAGAGAAAACCTGTCTTAGAAAACGGGAATGATTCCTATTCCCGCACCAGCGGCGGCGGTAGATCACCTGACCTACCTGTAGAGTGTGCCGCGAAATTCGAATTTCTATCGGGACGACCGGAGTCTATAGCTAAGTATATATCTGACAGGTAAGTTGAATGCATAAAACCTGAAGTTTCCTGTCGTGCTGGGTGGCGAACAGATCAACGACTGGACGCCCCACAGGTTGAAGAGCCTTTCGCCACGTCTGGGTGTAGGGACCATTCGGTCCCTATCACCTGATCCCGACGCTGAGCTTGTCTGCTACTACATTCTTCTTGCCTGGAATGTAGCGGGCTGACAGCTCTACCGAGTGAGCCATGGCCCACTCATGCACCTGCAACATCAACTGGTGCAACGGGAGGGATACTAGGCCCCCGTTTGTTGATGTATGCCACTACCGTGGTGTTGTCGCACATCAACATCACCGAGTGTCCCATCAGGCGGTCCTGGAACTCTTGGAGAGCAAGGAACGCTGCTTTGAGCTCCAAGACGTTGATGTGAAGGTGCTTGTTGTGATGATCCCACGCTTCTGCAGCCAGCAACTCCTCCAGGTCTGCCACCATCCCTCGGTTCACGCGTCTGAAAACCGTAACACTCTCCCGGTGGGGGGGCAGTGCGGAGAGGCACTCCTCTTACAAGGTTCCTGTCGTCCAGCCACCAGATTAGGTCCTGCCTAATCTGGTGGCAGGAAGTACAGCGGGTCTCTTGCCTGTGACCAACTCTCCTTTAGTCTCCACTGGAGAGACCGCAGGTGAAGATGCCCATGAGGGATTAACTACTCGAGTGACGACAGGTGGCCGATCACGACTTGCCACTGCTGAGCTGGCTGTTCCTGCCGAGACAGGAACTGGTAGGCTGCCTCCCTGAATCTGCTGATCCGCGAGTCTGCGGGGAAGACTCGTCCTGCTACTGTATCGATCAGCATACCCAGGTACTTCATCCTCTGCTTGGGCTCGAGATCTGACTTCTCGAAGTTCACCACGATCCCCAGATTGCGGCAGAACTCGAGGAGTCGATCCCTGTCCCGTAGCAACTGCGAGCGGGAGCTCGCCAGGACTAACCAGTCGTTGAGATACCTCAAGAGACGTATCCCTGACGAGTGGGCCCAAGCAGACACCAGAGTGAACACTCGTGTGAACACCTGTGGGGGCGGTTGAGAGACCGAAGCAAAGTGTCCTGAATTAGTACACCGTCCCGTCGAGGATGAAGCGGAGGTACTTCCTGGAGGACGATGAACGGGTATCTGGAAATATGCGTCCTTCAAGTCACAGAAAGTATGAAGTCGTTCTCCCTGATGGAGTCAAGCACGGAGCGTGCCGTCTCTATCGTGAACCGAGACTGGCAAACGAATCGGTTCAAGGGGAGAGAGATCTATCATCGGGCGCCAGCCCACCCCCTGAAGACTTCTCCACCAGGAAAAGACGGCTGTAGAAGCTCGGTGACCAATCCCTGACGATCTCCACAGCTCCTTTGCTCAGCATGGCTTGGACTTCCTGCCGAAGTGCTACATCCTTGGATGTTCCGGGTACGTAGGTCTGAAGGTGGACCGGGTTGGAGGTGAGGGGTGGCCGAGACTCGAAGGGTAGTAGATACCCCTCCCGAAGGACGTCTACTATCCAGGTCTCCGCTCCAAAGCGCTGCCATGTTGCCCAATGGCTCGCCAGGCACCCCCCCACTTCCGGCAGCAGGTGAGGGGGAACGCCGTCCCTAGCGTTTCCCACCTCTCTTTGGCTTCTTCTTCCCATCTCCCCCTCGTGAGAAGGAGGGCTGGGAGGAGGGCTGGTTACGGTCGCTCCTAGAAGAAGTCGAAGGCAGTCTTTCCCCTGGGCCTCGACGATGCGATCGTCTTGGCCGCAGAGGAAGCGCTAACCAAGCTCTTGGGCTTGGCCGCAGTAGCTCGAGGCTGCCCAGACGCCTTCGAGACTGCCTGGTGTACTAGACGGTCACTGTCATCAGTGCGCCGTCGCTCCACCGCAGCGTCCACCATCTCTCTGGGGAAGAGTGAGGAGGAACTCCGCACTGGTCCGTTGCAAAGAACCCAGACCTGCCTCACGCCCAGCCGCCCTGGTCACTCGGGTGAGGACTGTGTCCCTATGGCGAAGAACCAGGTTGGCCCACAGGTTTGCCGTCTGGTGGGCTAGGTAGGAGATGGCTCTACCTCCAGACAGGCAGAGTCTCCCAAAAGCCGGGTCCCCTTCAGGAGTGATATTTCCCGAAGTGGCCGCGACCTTAGACACCGTGAGGGACCACAGTCTAACCAGGAGACTGCTTGGTATGCCGCCATGGCGGTTGATTTCCAAGGCGAGTGCCTCTTGCTGCGAGAACCATAAGTTCTCCGACAGGAGCTGCTGCAGAGACACCCCGGAGATTAGCCTAGCTAGTTCCGGGTTAACCTGTTTGGGCGGCAAAGGGTCCTCCGATGGCACGTAGAATCTCCTCTGTCGCAGTAGAGGCGGGGGAAGTAGCTTGGAAGACCTGCCAGACCGTAGCGAACCCTCCTGTCCAGGAGACGAGAGAGTCCCACCTGGCCCAGCACCGAGTCAGCCAAAGCCGATCGTGGCAGACCCACTGTCGTCTTGGATTCCTTCTTAGGACCCCAGAACGACGACGATCCTTCCCCGAGGTCATTGTGCTGACGAATCGCGCAATAACCTCTGCAAACGACCTCTGGATCTCGGGAGTGACCGCGTCTTGTGGAGTAGGACCATCAAGTCCCTCCAACAAGAGCGCCTCCCGAGACCCCTCCTCCTTCCAAAGGAGGAACTGCAACAGACCCCTCCTGGTCTCCTCCTGCCACTTGCGCATACGACCTGGCGTAGCCCGAGGAAGTTGAAGTGATCAGAGAGGAAGACCTGATGCTCCCCCCTTGTTCACCGGCAGAACTGGTGTGCTTGGGCGGCTGCAGGTGATCGCCTACCCGCGGTGGCGATCGAGCTGCAGGCCTGGTCGTGCGGCTCTCCGGGGGAGAGCGGCTGGACGAGAACAACGGCTCCAGTCCCGAGCAGCAGAAGAGCTGCTGCTGGTCCCCCTACCCGCCTGGTCCCGGTGGGAGCGGCAGTCAGGGGACCTGCAGAGTCCGCTGTCGCAGTGGGAGTGGGGCCTGTCCTCACGGCGTGTCATGCCGCTGGTACCGGTCGAAGCCGGTTCCGGCGACCGAGGGGACCTCTTCCTTGTCTCAACCTGCGGCCGGTCTGAGACCGTCGCGTCAACCCTGGGAGCCCGCGTATCGCTACGAGAGCGATCGCTGGCCTGGCGGGAGTCACCTGAGCGACTCTCACCTGTCTTCCACTCCGTGCCTCCGTCCTGGCACCGAGCGAACTCGGAACACTGGACTTTGGCTGCACGGTCACCCCACGGGCGACCGTTACACTCGGTACTTCTGCGAACGAGAGGCCGAGAACGGAACCTAATGCAGCGGCAGAGCCCCTAGCACCAGGTGAGGAGGTACCGGTGTTACCCGGTACCCAGCGGAAGACAACCCACGTACCCACCAGAGGTGAGACGGGCCCTTAGAAGTTCCCGAAGGAGACTTCTTAGGGCGGGAGAAGACAGCCTTCTCCTTCCTCAGCCGTGAAGCCTTGGAAGCCGAAGGGGAAGAGGCGGCAGCAAATGACGACGAAGAAGACGATGAAGACGACGACGACACCTTCCTCCTCTTCATCTTCATGTCGTCAGCTTCCTCAGGACAGTCGTCAGATCCTCCATCCAGGGACAGAGCCGGGGCTATTGCCAAAGCAACACAGCCTGGCTGCACCTGTCCGGAATAGGACCTGCGACTGGAGCAGCAACACCATGGGCAGGAACGACGTCGGCAGGGGCTGGTCCAGGTATGGCAGGAACGTCAGGTACAGCAGGCACGGCAGGAACAGCAGGAACAGCAGGAGGCGGGGCAGTGGCCAGCGACCTCCTGGGTACTGGTGGCAGGTCCAGGGCCGAGCTCTTTGGGCACCGGAAGTCGGGGGCTGGGGGTGAGAGCGGCAAACCCGGGCGGCAGTGTTACGACCCTCCTCGGAACGCTAGGGAATGGCGCCTGCACTGCAGCTGAAGGGGTCACCGTAGCAATATGATGCGTATAAACCAGGTGAGGGAGGGGCAGCATACCCTGGGGTCGACACGGTGGTGGTGGTGGTTACCGGACCGTGCGTGACCGGAGCAGAGCCACTTGCCAGGTGATGCAACAGCCCCCGAACACTCGGTGTCCCCTGGAGACCCACGAGCACCACACCTGGCTGAGGTCGTCACTCGCGGCAGTCGCACCTGAGGAGGCAAAAGTCGGGTTAGTAGGAGGGGTTTCCCCATCGGCGGGGGGGGAACAAGTCCCACCCTGAGCGAACGGAAGACCCCGAGTATAATTGAATGTTGGGGTACCTCGACCCCTCCCCCACGCTCGACGGATCGGGCGAAGAGAAGGAGCGAGAAACCCCCCTGAGATGGAGGGAGGAAAGAAGACGACGTGTCCGTGACCAGGGGAGTAGCCGGAGAACTTTCCGATGACTCCCTGGCAGGCTTATGTCGCTTCCTCCTCCCCTCAAAGCGCGCCCACTGCTCCTCCGACCACAAAACACAAATATCACAGGGCTCGGCACGAAAGTTTACCGAGCCACATTCATGAGGATCAACTTCCAAGAAGCAGCGGAAGGCCCCACACTTACGGCCCTCCACACCAGGGCAAATCCTGTGGCTGATGGGGGGGCGTGGGGAACTCTCCAGCTCACGAGAATCCATAGTAAATTGGTAATACCATAATACAAAGCACACGTACTTACAGTATTGAGACACAATTGACACAAAAGCAAAACCAAAGTTTTGAGAAAACAAAGCATACGACGAAAGGCGGGCAGAGAGAAGTGGAGAACACGTCTGTCATCCAGTGCGGCCGAAAAAAAAAAGCAAAGTGGATCTTCACCTCCCAGTCGCGCGGTGCACTGACTGTCGGACAAGCAGTTAACTACCGAACTCCCTTGTTCGAAGCTTACGACCGGACCAACTGCCGCAAGTTACATTCCTATTGTTAAAGGACCGATGGTTTGCATTCGTATCGGAACAACTTCAAATCCTAAAAAATCACCCCTAAAAATTGGGGGTAATCTTATTTTACCATCATAAAAAATCAAACCATGAATTCTAAGTGATGTTAATGGGTAGGGTAGCCTAGGCCTTGGTGCGATAAAATTTTCTTTGTTCACACTAAAAAACCATGAGACATCCAATGGTGTTACAGTGCCTATGCATTCAGAGCCACTGATTCCTTGTAGTGTTATTCTTTGTAATCATTGAGCCTGTTATGCAATGTAGCCTAGTTATGCCCTCCACCTTCATTAGGTATAGGCTAGCTACACCACATTGTTTAGTATCTGAGGATGTCAGGCTCTATCTGATTGCGGTGGGGTGCCTTAGTCACCAATGGGGGTTATTTTTCGTTAGACTCCAGGGAAGGGGGGGTGGAGGTGCCTTAGTCACCAATGGGGTTAGGGTAAAATACCAAATGGCCAGCCTCTAGTACCGTAGCGTGACCACCTTCCCGAAAAAGTACATTAACACGTTCCTGTAACCTAGGATAATCATTAATCAAGAGCCACCGTCCGTCAAAGCAACACCTGGAGACCTCTAATTTGCTCTTGAAGTCAGTTTTTTTCTCCCAAGTCACAAATTAAGGTCATATAATTCCTAATTTTCGGAAAGGTGGTCGCGCTATGGTAGAGGCCGGCCATTCAGTATTTTACTATTTTCCGTTACACTCCAGCCACCTCCCACATTACAATTTTTATCATTCTTGGGTAAAACACAACAAAACATGAGATTTCTTCTCAATACATAACCTGTGCGAATGCTTAATAACAAATAGGTAAAAAACCGCATGGTACAGGGGTGGACCATGTACGATCAATGTGTACAACCTTAATGTACTTTTCTTGGGGTGTACACATTGATCGTACATGGTCCCCCCTTGTACCATGCGGTTTTTTACCTAGATAGCTAGCTATTAATCAAATTAGCCTACTACTACTTAGGCCTACAAGGTAAGACAATAGGTACCAGCCACACTTCTCCCAAACCTCAATTGCTAATACTAAAGCAAAATTGTAACCAGTCAACACCCCTAGGGTATACTGAGATTGGTACTTTCAGCTTTTCATAGGTACTACCTAGTGCCCCAATCATTTCCCAGCCATTTTGCATGAAAAACCGAATATGGTTTCTCATGCAAAAAATGGCTAGCTGGAGTCTTCCGAAAAATGACCCCACTGGGTACTACTAGGGTAGAACATCACGACAGGCCAACCCTCATCACGGTAGACGGGTCTTATTCACTCGATATTTAATTGGTGAAACATGAATATAATTGCAACTCTAAGCATACCATTTAAAAGACTGAAGTTTCGTCAACATATTGTGATATATGAAAGCCCCATACGAACTAAATAAGCATGTGAGTCTTCGTAAAATGACAATTTGTCGAAAATTGCATTTTTCCTAACTATACAAACCTGAGGTCCTTTAACAATAGGAAGGTAACTAGCGGCAGCTGGGACGGTCGTAAGCTTCGAACAAGGGAGAACGGTAGTTAACTGCTTGTCCGATCGTGCGCGCGCCCGCGCCCGAGAGGTGAAGAATCACTTTTGCTTTAGGCCCATGCAAAAAGTTGCAGAGTGAGTGAGGGGTGGCATGAGGTGGGACTATAAGTAAAGGACCTCAGGTTTGTATAGTTAGGAAAAATGCAATTTTCGACAAATTGTCATTTGTTCCGATAAGTACGTATACAACCCTCGGTCCTTTAACAATAGGAAGACTCACTTCTTGGTGGGAGGAATCTGAGTCTTTTTGGTGAACAGACTGGTGTTCGTCCAACCCTGGAGTGCCTCCCTGGTCGTAAGAGCAATGGAGGGATCCAAACCTCTGTCCGATTGATCGGGGTGTGCACCGCAGGATCAATGGTCAGACTCTGGGCCAAGTACTAAGAGAGAGGCAAGCGTATCTCTTCGTACCAGCAAGCAAGAGCTTGTTCCTGTTTGCAAGAGACAATCATAAAATGATGGGTTTGTCTCAATTTGGCATCCACTTCCTCCCCCCACCCCCTTGTTGGAGGAAGTGGTAGATATTTACTCCTATCCCTACTGAAAGGGATAGGATGGTGCTCTATTGAGTAGCTCACCTGCATCTCGTCCTTACCCAGCAGGGTGACGACCGTGTCCCTCTACCCAGAGGTAGAGGGAAGAAAAAGATGGGAAGAGGAGCCAGTCACACTCTCATTCCTCATCCATTCTTACGGTCACACCAGGACTCGATGCTGTTCAGCCTGCGAGGGTCTGGGTTAACTACACAACGTGTTGAGCAACCACCACGGTTCCCAAGGAAAAAGATCCAAGGAACTGTGGGCAATATCCCGAAGGTAGAAGGAGGTGCATGCGGTCCGGTTGGACCAGGCGCCTGCCTTCATTACCTGTGCCACGGAGAAGTTCTTGCGGAACGCGAGAGAATGATGAAGAGGCGTCCACACTCATCATGGGCGGGTAAGTCGAGTTTCTTAGACAGCTCCGTCGCGCCTTCACAGGGCAAAGCAGCATAGCCTTCGTATCGGAGGCGGTGAAGTCCATTAGGGAGGGTATTGTGAAGGACTCGAACCAATCGTCAGTTACCGAAGGGTTCTGAGTCTTCGCTACGAAGATCGGTACGAAATCGAGCGTCACAAATCCCCATCCCTTTGTGCTTGACTTCTCAAGAGAAGTCATGCAGTTACCTAAGACGAAAAGAAGGGGATAGTCATATGACCTATCCCTCTTCTCGACTTTGGTTATGTACAGTACTCATACTGACAAGCTATTAAGACGAAGTAATGATTGCTCTGGAACAACCGAACTAAGTCCACAGCATAGTTCGTAACTGACTCGGGCGCTCTGACAGCTGCCGACTGACTGGTTCGGAATCAGTAGAGGCAAGTTGTCCAAGCATCCGGGTAAGTCACGTGACCTTCGCCCTTTAAAAGAGTTATGCTGAGAGACCAAACAAATAAAATATTTGTTCGTCACCGATGCCGGACGGCGCGGCGATGATTCTCTTAATGCATAAGCTCAAAAGGCGAAAGTCAATTGCCTTCAAAAGACCGAGGTCCCTGATGGCAAGAAAATCTCATAGACGTTGAATCTCAGCTTAAGGAGAAACAACACTATGTGACGTTGAAGACGAAGGTAGGCAATGAATGCAACCTACGTCTTCCAGCTGAATCGAGAGAAGGAATCTCAAGATTCTAAACCTGTGCTTACAAATGACTGAAAACGCTAACCGCCATTTCATTGCTGTCCGGTGTGCAATGAAAGCGGGGCGTTCTTCAGTAATGAAACACAGGGGAGTGCCGCCTGAAGAACTGCTTCTCATGGGCTGAACGTTTGGAAGTAGAGCTGGCAGGTGTGGGAGTAGGCGATGTCTTTCAATACATCTGCTAATCCGGGGTGAACAATGACAATTGCACACCTCCGAATACAAGATATTTTGAGGACAAACTCAGATTCCGCAAAAATCATTCGCATTATCGATATACGATGCAGCAAGAGACTATTACAGAATTCTGTTACCGTGCGGTAAAACAGAAAGATGAGAGTCGAATAGATATCTCTGTTTAAAATTCTCGCAATACGAAGACGATGAATACTAGCGTCACAGCAGTAGATGGTCATTCATGTATGCGAGAATCCCCATTAATCAGAGGACTTAAGTCCGTGATTGTTGGGCAGAGATACGGTTGGTATTCAATCAAAGCAGGTGAGAAAGACATAACCAACCGTCCATCTCAAAGCGGCAGCTCGGCTACTGAAATGCCTCGGGCCAATTCAATACGCAGTTAGCTGTCCGTGACATCGTCAATCCTGAGCTTATGCCAAGTAATTCCTTTTTACCATATGCTCGAGCAAATTATATTATGCGAACGAATTTTCGGTAAATATAAAAGCTTAAATGGTGTTGTTGCGTGACAACACCATAAGTATAATAAAATTGAAACTGGGAAAACTCCATGGGAGGTTGCAGGGCAACCCGAGTTGCAGTTCAATTAGAATACTTTTCGTCTAAGTCGCAATCCGTAGAATAACCAGGATATGCGCCATACCCCTCGGACCATTCAACTGCTTAGCAGAATCATGTCGCGAGGTTAATATACGTAGTATATTTGTAGGATTCTGAACAACGATCTCCATCCTAAATTCTTTCCTTCAAGAAAACAAAATAAGGATTTGAGATCGACCACCTTCGGTCTCTATCAAAGAGAGTGAAGAAGTCTTCCTCGAAGGAAAGCTTCAATGGTGAACAGAATACTAAGACGATAGTTCAAGCCAAACTGGATATTCCCTCCCGTCCGTTCTTCTCTATTCCAGATTGGTCGCCTACTGTGAGATAGTCTTCTTTCAGCAGCAGTCTTCTTCCTAATGCTAGAAATTCCAGGAATTCGAGCATAGGCGAGGTTCCCGATTATCGGGTGTAACATGATCGGGGATTCCCGGTCTCGCTCACTTTGGACCGTGGTCTCGCCTAAGTGTTTGGAGATCGTAAGAAACTCTAACACTCTGAAGTGCGCTAGAAATTCCGTAGAATTCTAAGCAGTCTGCGAAACCCCCACCACAGAATTCGTCAAACGATATCGGCTGGTGGTCCTCTCGATTCCCGTAGAAATCGAGAAGTGGGGCAGGATCCCTCCTCAACGAACTGGGGCTTACGTCAGGTAGGACCTGAAGGTCCCCCCGGTAGCACAGTCCCCAACGTGGAATCCTACAGAGAAATCTCTGTAGGATCCCTCCCCTTTCCCTCGTAGCCGTAAGGAGAGAGGAATGGGGGAGGAATTGGATACTCGCTTGCCTTCCCAGTGGAACTAGCAGTTGGAGAAGAGTAGGAGCAGCCATCGCCTTGCGGCGATGGCCTCTCAGAGTCTGGGAAAAGTATCGTCAGGAGAAAACGTTTTCCGAGGAGGGTTACGAATCTCTCACTGTAGGTAAGGGTCTGCCGCCACTGTGAACGTCGTCTGGGTGGGGCTGATCGACACCTGACAGGAGAGAGCCGATACCGTCCTCGACTCATTCCAGTCCTCGTCGAGGTCGAAACCTCTCAGGAGGGACCGAAGGATTATTTAAATACGGTGTCCGAAGACACGTGAAACGCCGCTGTCGCAGTAGAGGAGGTGGAAGTAGCTTGATCGACCGGCCCAGAACTGAGAGAGCCTTCTTGTCCGGAGACGAGAGACTCTGGTTCAAGACAGAATCGGCAAGCTCCGATCGCGGCAAACCCACCGTCGGTTTGGGTTCCCTCTCGGGCCCCAAAACGACTCGAGCAGAGACATGGGCTCTGCTGGTGGGAGCGGCGATCCTTCCCCCAGGTCGTTGTGCTGACGAATCAGTGCAATAACCTGGGCAAAGTTACTCTGAATCTCGGAAGTTACAGCGTCTTGAGGAGTAGGACCATCCAGTCCCTCAACAGAGCAGCTCCAGGACCCTCCTCCTTCAGAAGAAGGACCAGCAACAGATCCCTGACGGTTGCCTCCAATCACTTGCGCGTACGTCCTGGTTGGTCCTAAGACCATACCTGGCACGTGCGGCGTCGTGACGGGATCGTGAGCGGCGCATCTCTCACGATCACTCCTATATACCTCGCTCTTCCTGGCGTATGCCGAGGAAGTTGAAGTATCGGAGAGACAGAACTGACGCTACCCCTCCCCCCCCTGACGGTCGCCTCCAATCACTTGCGCGTACGTCCTGGTTGGTCCTAAGACCATACGTGGCACGTGCGGCGTCGTGAAGGGATCGTGAGCGGCGCACCTCTCACGATCACTCCTAGCTACCTCGCTCTTCCCGGTGTAGCCCGAGGAAGTTGAAGGTAGTGGAGAGACAGACCTGACGCTCCCCCCCCCCCGCTCGCTGGCAGGACCAGCGTACGTGGGGGGGCTGCAGCCGATCCCCAACCCGCGGTGGGGACCGATCTGCAGGCCTGGCCGTGCCGCTCACCTGTGGCGAGCGGCTCGACTGAGCACGTCGACCCCGGTCCCCGTGCGTCAGACAGCTGCTGCTGGTCACCGTATCCGCCCGGTTCCTGTGGGGAGCGGCGGTCAGGTGACCTGCAGAGCTCACTTTCGCGGTGAGACCGGTGAGCGTCCTCGCGGCACGTCAAACCGCTGGTACCAGCCGAGGCTGGTACCGTCGGTCGAGGGGACCTGGGGGACCTCTTCCCAGCCTCAACCCGTGGCCGGTCAGAGACCGTCACGTCCACCCGAGGTACCAGCTGGTCGCTACGAGAGCGGCCGCTGGCCTGGCGAGAGTCACCTGAGCGGCTCTCGACAGTCTTCTGCTCCGTGCCTCGGTCATGACGCTGAGCGAACTCAGGCGTCTTAACTTTGGCTGCACGGTCACCCGAAGGAGACCGTACACTCGAGACTTCTCGCGGACGAGAAACCGAGCCGGTACCTGGCTTAGCAGCAGAGCTGCCAAGACCAGGCGAGGGTGTACCAGCGGTAGCCAGCACACCCTTGGTCCCCGTCTTCTTCTTCTTCTCAGAAGGGGAGACGGGCCCCGTTCCCGAAGAACAGGAGGACCAGCAGAAGCCCCCCCCCCCCCGTCACACCGGAGTGTGACGAGCCCTTCGAAGTTCCCGAAGGAGTCTTCTTAGGGGGAATAACAAAACCCGGTTACCAGCTGGTCGCTGCGAGAGCGGCCGCTGGCCTGGCGAGAGGTCACCTGAGCGGTTCTCGCCAGCCTTCTGCTCCGTGCCGTGGTCTTGGCGCCGAGCGAACTCTGGCGCCGAAACTTTGGCTGCACGGTCTCCCGAGGGAGGAGCGTACACTCGGGGATCTCCCGCGACGAGAGACCGAGCCGGAACCTGGCGTAGCGGCATCGCCGCTAGCCACCAGGCGAGGAAGTACCAGAGCTAACTGATACTCCTCTGGTCCCCGTATATCTCTTCCTACGGAAGGGAAGACGGGCCCCCCCGCCTCCCGAAGGAGCAGGAGGACCAGCAGAAGGACCCCCCGTCCCACCGAGGTGGGACGGGCCCTTAGAAGGTTCCCGAAGGAGACTTCTTAGGGGGGGGAGGCAGCCTTCTTCTTCTTCGGCTTATGGGCCTTAGAAGTCGAAGGGGAAGAGGCAAGCAACAGACGAAGACGAAGATGACACCTTCCTTCTTCTTCGTCAGCTCACGCAGGACAGCGTCAGGTCCTCCATCCAGGCCAGAGTCGGGCTATTGCCGAAGCAACGGCGGCCGACTGCACCTGTCCGGAAGGACCTGGGACTGGGGAAGACACACCATGGGCAGGACCAGCATGGACCAGGCGCAGGAACCAGGAGCGACAGGAACAGCAACCAGCTCAGGGACGGCAGGAACAGCGGCAGCGGTAAACACAGAAGGGACAGCCAAGCCAGTAGCGGGAACCACATCAGCGACAGGTACGGCAGGCCCAGTCATCGCCTCGTAGAATCATCGGCAGCCAGCGGAATCCTTGGTACTGGCGGCCGGTCCAGGGGCGAGCTGCTGGAACAGGCGGAAGTTCTGGGGGCAGGCAACTCGAAGAAAACACAGGCGGCGGCGGCATACCCCTCCTCGGTTACGGCGGCGACCGGCCCTAGAAGCGGCAGACGGCGTCACCGACACAGCATGGGGAGTGTAGACCAGCGGGGGGAAGGGGCAAGCAGCAATAAGCGGCCGTGAAGGTTGTAGTGGTAGACCACTCCAAGGTCACCGCCCCAGACCTCGCTAGACGCTGCAGCAGATCGTGGATGCTAGGCACGCCCTGCAGCCGCAGTGGCCCATACCTGTCCAAGGTCGTCTCCCACGGATGTAGCACCTGCGGTAGCACAGACAAATTAGTAAGAGGGGTTCCCTCACGCACGGGGGGGGAGACATGCCCCACCCCGCACGGAAGGAAGAACCCCAAAAACAAAATATGAGGAAGCTGAGTCGGGGGGCAGGAAAGAAGACGAAGAATTGGATACCAAGGGAGTCGCGGGAGAGCTTTCCGACGACTTCCCTGGCAGGACCTTCGCTTCCCCACCCCTACCCCCACACAGCAGTGAAAAGTAATATGAAAAATGAAACAGAATACTGCACACCCTTGCGATTCACTTCATAGAACTTAAAGGGGAAAGATCAATTCCCGGGTAAGAGCGGAAACTTGATCCATAATAATATGATGCTATCATAAATATATATGAAAATGAACAATACTGCACTTGCTATTTTCACTTTCACAGCAATAAATTCGTAAGGATTAATTCCCAGGTAAGAGGCTCGTGCCGAACGCAATCAAGCTCTCGGCAACGAACGCACAGGGCAAAAATATAATGAAAAAGAGTACTTACATCTTTCAATTACACACTTTCGCCCAAAATACATGACTCGGCGCGAGTGCGCCCGCCCTCGGCACCGAGACATAATTCAAGGGTTCAATTCATGAAAAGAGCGGAAATCGCCGTCTCTACGGCGATAGCTCCATGTTGATTCATAATTAAGTAATGAAAATGAAAACAGTGTACTTACAGTTTCATTTTCAAGTCAAACCAAACCATTAGTAGAAACCACAATATAAACAAAGCATACGACGATGAAGCGGGCAGAGAGCGATGACGAACACGTCCTTCACACCCGCGGCCGAAAGCAAAAGTGATTCTTCACCTCTCGGGCGCGCGGGCTGCGCGCGACGGATCTGGGACAAGCAGTTAACTACCGTTCTCCTGTTCGAAGCTACGACCGTCCCAGCTGCCGCTAGTTACCTTCCTATTGTTAAAGGACCGAGGGTTTGTATTACGTATCGGAACAAATATGTTTTCAAGGCAGTTTTGAAATCCAATATGGCGGCTACGTTTTGCATGGACGGTTCTCATCAGTGACGGCCACCATCTTTCCCCAGCCTTCCCAGCACTCATTTGAACAATGTTAGCATATGTATGTAACGTTTATTGATCTTACTCAAGATTGCAGTTGTAATCAGCACAATAAAACAACATTTTGTTGCCTATATTAGTGAAAGTATTGAAACTTGTTATTCCCGGGGGTTACCCGGGGTTTGGTTGGAACTGAATTCATTCTTACCTGTGGAATCGGTCGGTTTTTATCCTTACTGCCATCACAACTGAAACTCCACAGTGCTTATTTGATTGTTATTATACACATTTTGGTCTCAGTTCACTCCACATTGCACTTTAAACCCGTTGCTGTTCCTGGTTTCTAAGCGCGCGCGCCATAAACACAATTTCGAACAACAGACGACGAAACTGCAAAGTTTTATTCCCTAAACTGTTTACTTTACTCGTTATTTAGTTTAAATTTACTTTGTTATTTAAAAATTTTGATTTAATTCATGTATCTTATCCCTTTTTTGCAACCAAATTACCCCGAAAAATTACAGATATTCTAAAGTAGATAAAATCAAATGTTTCTAAACGTTTCGTACATCTGGCTGCCGAAAACCATAGAGGAACGAATACGGAAAGTGCAGAGGAACGACTACGTTTTTTTTTTTTTTTTTGCTTTTTTGTTTTTTGCTAGCACTTTTCATTGATTTCAGTCTTTATTAGTATTTTGAATTTCTTTAATAATTGTATGCCAGAAATAAATGTAACCTTTAATGTTTGCATGCTTTAATGTTTGCATGCTAAGAATGGCTAAATCATCGTTGCCACATTAGTGGAGGCTTGACACATACGCCATTCATTATTATATAAACTGTTTCCATGAATTCTAGTTGTCATAGTAATGCAATAATGATAAAATTGCTTTAATATTTATGTATATATACTTCCAATACATAGCCTAATTTCACCAATTTCAACGTTCTGTGTGTAGTCTTATACCAGTTTTGGAGGGTCAACACATACCGAATGGCAACAGAGAGAGAGAGAGAGAGAGAGAGAGAGAGAGGATGAGAGAGAGAGAGAGAGAGAGTGAGAGAGAGAAGGAAGGCGGAGGAACGAAGAAGAAAAGGGATGGCGGTGGAAGGGGGGGGGGGGGGTAGGTGGAGCTTTATACACGTGTTCGTATCCATTTCTGCATAATGGAGTTTTGTCTCTTGGTACAAGGACAAGTGTCGTATTCTTTACGATTAGTGATTCACGATACCCTTATAAATTACGGCACTGGGTGTAATGCACTATAGCAAAATCTCGTTCTGTTACGAGTGTTCGTTACAGAAATAGGTATTTGCCCAAAAACGTGCTTGCACTGTCTCTGAAACCCATAGTAGACATGCTGCTTAGTTGTCAATCAAGTTTTTATAACCAAGTATTTTTTACAAGCTAGCTATTGAATAAATTTGTATTTTTCTCAGTCAAAACATATGCCCCTCAATGCTAACTTTCCTCTTTAACGACTTTCTGGTCATTGCAAATTCGGCCCCATAATTTCTTATGGTGCGAAAACAGACAGAGGCCCATGGACCGAAAACGATTGCGTCACACTACGGCGATAATCCAGCAGTAAAAACATCTTCATATATCCAAAAAGTAAATAATAAAGATATATATGCGCATTACGATTATAACAATTACATGTATAGCTGATAACAATCTGCATGAATAACTGGTAAACTGTTCTGCAATGACGGTTGAGTATAGCAATTATTTACAATAGGTACGAAAGTCAAGATGTCGTGACGTCATAATACAGAACTTAAAAGAACGTTCTAATTCAGAAAAATAATTACTTAAATTTGAGTCAGAGTCGAGTTACTTTTTCAATAACGAATATTTTCAAATTAATCATCATAAATATGTAAAATATTGATGTTTTACTACTTATTTAAAAATTAGCTAAGAGCACGCTTCTCGTCATCTTCTACCAAAACAGCTGTTTACTCCTGGCTTGTTGTTGGTGAGAAATCGTGTTTCGATTGTTGTGATAAAAGTGCTCCAGCGTCTGTGGGTACAAGTGGTGTGCGGATTTATCACAGGAAATGGAAAGTTTGTTGACACAAGCGACTCCGTAAACATCGAGATGGCGTCAATCTTCGAAACATTTTTAGTTGTAAGTAAAAATTTCTAAAGCGTTTTGGTTGAGATTTCCACTGCGTGGGCGCCATTTTCAGTACCTCTGTTTAAATCTTAAAATTTGGCCTTAATTTCTAACTTTGGAGAAAATACTTACTTCGAAAGGAGAGTAGAGGTCTTTAGCTCCGTTTCTCACCAACAAGAAGTCGCGACTGATGCCCATCTCGGGTGTCAGGACGCGTTATAGGGGGAAACATCACGACAGGCCAACCCTCATCACGGTAGACGGGTCTTATTCACTCGATATTTAATTGGTGAAACATGAATACAATTGCAACTCTAAGCATACCATTTAAAAGACTGAAGTTTCGTCAACATATTGTGATATATGAAAGCCCCATACGAACTAAAATAAGCATGTGAGCTCTTCGTAAAATATGTTTTCAAGGCAGTTTTGAAATCCAATATGGCGGCTACGTTTTGCATGGACGGTTCTCATCAGTGACGGCCACCATCTTTCCCCAGCCTTCCCAGCACTCATTTGAACAATGTTAGCGTATGTATGTAACGTTTATTGATCTTACTCAAGATTGCAGTTGTAATCAGCACAATAAAACAACATTTTGTTGCCTATATTAGTGAAAGTATGAAACTTGTTATTCCCGGGGTTATGGTTGGAACTGAATTCATTCTTTTACCTTGTAATCGGCGGTTTTTACCTTACGCCATCACAACTGAAACTCCACAGTGCTTATTTGATTGTTATTATACACATTTTGGTCTCAGTTCACTCCACATTGCACTTTAAACCCGTTGCTGTTCCTGGTTTCTAAGCGCGCGCGCCATAACACAATTTCGAACAACAGACGACGAAACTGCAAGTTTTATTCCCTAAACTGTTACTTTACTCGTTATTTAGTTTAAATTTACTTTGTTATTTAAAAATTTTGATTTATTCATGTATATTATCCCTTTTTTGCAACCAAATTACCCCGAAAAATTACAGATATTTCTAAAGTAGATAAAATCAAATGTTCTAACGTTTTCGTACATCTGGCTGCCGAAAACCATAGAGGAACGAATACGGAAAAGGTGCAGAGGAACGACTACGTTTTTTTTTTTTTTTGCTTTTTTTGTTTTTGCTAGCACTTTTCATTGATTTCAGTCTTTATTAGTATTTTGAATTTCTTTAATAATCGTTATGCCAGAAATAAATGTAACCTTTAATGTTTGCATGCTAAGAATGGCAAAATCATCGTTGCCACATTAGTGGAGGCTTCACACATACGCCGTTCCATTATTATCCTGTTAAGCGTCCGCCCTGATGAGCTCGCTGCTAACGTACCGTCACGCTTTTTTGTAATCAGCGATCATAGCACTGATGATAGTTTTTCAAAGTTAATATTGATTTTTATGCTTGTTATTCATACTGTAATTAACTGTTGGAAATTCTCTCTCTCTCTCTCTCTCTCTCTCTCTCTCTCTCTCTCTCCACTCTCTCTCTCTCTCTCTCTGAGTCCAGTCACTCGGCAAAGAAAAGTCATCTTCACTCCCGCAATTGGAAGAAAAGTTTGTATCATCACTGGAGGATTCAGAACTAGAGCTCTCATCATCAAATAGGTTATCAATATCACACTCCTCATCTAGTATTTGATTGATCTCACCTGAAGAAATATGCCTCCTCTTTGGGACATTCATTGTGAAAGAACGCGAAATCCAATTTGTCTCGATAAACGCCCGAAGCGTATTGAAAGAAAACCAACAGGGACAGGCAGTTTTCTAGCATAAGCGACCACCAGGAAAGAGTTGCCAGGCTGGAAATAAGTTTCCATGTGCTGAGAGTGTTACCAAATGATGTTCCTACACTTTCTATACGAGTAAACGTATTATTACGGGGCTGACGGCTTGACAAGCACAGTTAAAGTCTTGAACGTAATATCCCGTTGAAGGCGCTACCGAGTAGATCGCGGTATACGTATTATACGTGGGTGACGCTTAACAGGTTATAAACTGTTTCCATGAATTCTAGTTGTCATAGTAATGCAATAATGATAAAATTGCTTAATATTTATGTATATATACTTCCAATACATAGCCTAATTTCACCAATTTCAACGTTTGTGTGTAGTCTTATACCCAGTTTGGAGGGTCAACACATACCGAATGGCAACAGAGAGAGAGAGAGAGAGAGGGAGAGAGAGAGAGAGAGAGAGAGAGGAGAGAGAGAGAGAGAGAGAGAGAGGAAGGCGGAGGAACGAAGAAGAAAAGGGATGGCGGTGGAGGGGGGGGGGGTTGGGGAGAGGGTAGGTGGAGCTTTATACGCGTGTTCGTATCCATTTCTGCATAATGGAGTTTTTGTCTCTTGGTACAAGGACAAGTGTCGTTATTCTTTACGATTGTAATTCACGATACCCTTATAAATTACGGCACTGGGTGTAATGCACTATAGCAAAATCTCGTTCTGTTAAGAGTGTTCGTTACAGAAATAGGTATTGCCCAAAAAACAAAAAGTGCTTGCACTGTCTCTGAAAACCCATAGTAGACATGCTGCTTAGTTGTCAATCAAGTTTTTATAACCAAGTATTTTTTACAAGCTAGCTATTGAATAAATTTTTCTCAGTCAAAACATATGCCCCTCAATGCTAACTTTCCTCTTTTAACGACTTTCTGGTCATTGCAAATTCGGCCCCATAATTTTCTTATGGTGCGAAAACAGACAGAGACCCATGGACCGAAAACAATTGCGTCACACTACGGCGATAATCCAGCAGTAAAACATCTTCATATATCCAAAAAGTAAATAATAAAGATATATATGCACATTACGATTATAACAATTACATGTATAGCTGATAACAATCTGCATGAATAACTGATAAACTGTTCTGCAATGACAGTTGAGTGTAGCAATTATTTACAATAGGTACGAAAGTCAAGATGTCGTGACGTCATAAATACAGAACTTAAAGAACATTCTAATTCAGAAAAATAATTACTTAAATTTGAGTCAGAGTCGAGTTACTTTTTCAATAACGAATATTTTCAAATTAATCATCATAAATATGTAAAATATTGATGTTTTACTACTTATTTAAAAATTAGCTAAGAGCACGCTTCTCGTCATCTTCTACCAAAACAGCTGTTTACTCCTGGCTTGTTGTTGGTGAGAAATCGTGTTTCGATTGTTGTGATAAAAGTGCTCCAGCGTCTGTGGGTACAAGTGGTGTGCGGATTTATCACAGGAAATGGAAAGTTTGTTGACACAAGCGACTCCGTAAACATCGAGATGGCGTCAATCTTCGAAACATTTTTAGTTGTAAGTAAAAATTTCTAAAGCGTTTTGGTGAGATTTCCACTGCCGTGGGCGCCATTTTCAGTACCCTCTGTTTAAATCTTAAAATTTGGCCTTGGTTAATTTCTAACTTTGGAGAAATTCTTACTTCGAAAGGAGAGTAGAGGTCTTTAGCTCCGTTTCTCACCAACAAGAAGTCGCGACTGATGCCCATCTTCTGGTGTCAGGACGCGTTGATAATGTACTTTTTCGGAGGGTGGCTAGGTGTTGATTGTAGGTGGCCTGCTTTGGCCTGCTGTGATGTTTTACCCTAGATACCCTAGGCCTGATCTTTAGGTATAGTAGGCTACAGGTAGTACAGGCAGGGACGTAATCCCAATCAATGTGGAAGCATTAGGTAAGTAGGGATTCAGGGATTCTGAGGGTAAATTGAGCACCCTTAGGTTAAGCCAGTTACAAAGGACATTTAGGTAGTAGGTAATCTACTATGCTAGGCTAAGTACTAATTTATTTTAGGTATAGCCTAGGTAATGTCCTTTGATCTAAAACACAGTTTGCTTTTAGGATCTAATAGAGAAAATTGTAAAAGCGAATAATTAAACCTACTTGTGTGTCGCGGCGGTTTTAAAATGCGGTAAACATCACGAAGAGAAATGGATTTCAGGGAGAGTTACACTTCACTGTCAATCAAATCACGTGTCGTTGCCGCGCTTTCCTTTGTTTACATTTGATACAGTCAAAGAAAACATTCATCTCAGGTCATCTTTGATTTGATAGCATGAACACACTCGTGTTTCCATAATGTCATTATTGCTAATTTTATTATTATTATTATATTATGCATTATTAGTATTATGTTTAGGAAATTTAGCGAGGAACATAAATATTCAACTGGTATATGGTAATACTTTATCTTCGGCGTTTGCTTCGAACATTTTAAACATCTTGTCGGTAAACTAGACCGTTTGGTATATATATGTATGGTTAAATTATGTTTTGTTTGTCTGTATGGTGTTTTTTACATTGCTGACCAGTGGGTTATTTAGCACGGAACCAACGGCTTTACGTGACGTTCCGAACCGCGTCGAGAGTGACCTTTTATCACCAGAAATACACATGATCCAAACAGTCCAATATCCGGGAATCGGAACTCGCGGCCACCGAGGTGGCGTCAGGGAAACATCCGATCACGCCACTTGAAAAGGGCACATTCTTACTGATGTTTATTTTATTTAGGAAATTTAGCGAGATCATAAATATTCAACTGGTATATTGTAATACTTTGTCTATGGCGTTTGCTTCGAACCTTACAACCATCTTTACGGTAAACTAGACCGTTTGGTATGCATGTTGAAGCTGCCCGCTTTTTAAGGCGACTGTCATTC
>NC_061091.1:73936110-73943610 GCF_015104395.2 Macrobrachium nipponense | reverse complement strand
TGTCATCTCCAGTCCAGCTTCTGTAAGGGAGAATTTTCTTCGATCCGGGCTTAGATTCTCAAAGCGATCACATCTCTCCTCTCATCTCTCTCGCTCTCTCTCTCTCTCTTCCTCTCTCTCTCTCTCCATAGCATAGCACTGTGATTTTAAAGTAAATTAACGCTTTTGTACTTATTGATTGTCACTCGTACTTGAATTTTTAGATTTGATATTTCTTAGTTATTTAGTGTTTATTTAGTTTTTTTGTGGATCCTGAACAAACTTGTGTTGTAATGGCGCCTGTTTTGTGAAAGTGGTGAACAAGCCTGCAGCAAAGAAGAAGTTTGGTATACCAAAAGGTAAAGTGTGTTATATTTTTATTAGTTGCAACTATACTGATAGGAACAGTGGTTGACTATAACAATAACAGATGGTTACGAGGTTGGGTAAAAACTGATAGTTACAATGTTTTTGAGTAAAAAAAATTTACCTTTACACATTGCAAATTTTTTTGTTTTTGTGTTTGTTTTATTTGAAGGGATTTTTATGATTTTTTGCATTTATTCATTTTCTTATTGAGTGTGTCTTTTTATTTTATGTTTCTTGTGTGATTGATACTTTTTAAATTTTGTTATTTTCCACATTTTTCTGTATTTTCTTGCATTCCAATAATTGACTTAGTTATTTTCATTGCTTATCATTGCACATTAATTAGATTTTAACCTTGTGAATTGAATTTGCATTTACTCGAATTTCTTTTCAAATTTTATTGTCGTTTAGCACTGTGAATTAATTTCCAAATTTCAATTATTGCCTAACACTTTTGAATTTTGACTGGATTAATTTTCTGAATTTGTGATAATTAATTTTGATTTAATTTTACTTCATTGATTCAAGAATTAATTAAACTTTACTTTGTTTTCAAGTAGAAGTAATTTTTCCCGATATTTGGTGAATCTCAGTTTATAAATTTTGAGTTAATATAATTTTGGTATTTTAAAATGTTTATAAGTGTTTTCATTTCTAAAACCCAGTATAGTGGCATTTGATTATATTGATGTCAGGAGAAACATAGAGTTGGATAATAGATTCTGTTTTCCTTCAATTAACTTGAAGTGCCTTAGAACCAGGGAAGTACGAGACTTCTGAATCGGGAAATACTTAGCTTTTAAATTTGTTGATGGGAGTGATGCCCTTTGATTAATTAATTACTTACAAGATTACCTCAACCTGTTTTGATGAACTTAATCTGATTTGCTGCAATACTGTAAGTTGTTAAGGGGGTCACTGTTGCCTTTAGAGTATTTCAGTCGTTGAGTACCTGTGATGAGGTTCAGGTTCTGGCTTTTGTGAGGTATCAATTAATGAATGTAAGTGCAGTAAACAGTATACTTGGCACTTCGTCACAGTACTAATGGTGCCCAGAGACCCAGGAAGCCGATTTCATTATCACTCTAGTATATACTGTGGTGTTAGGGATATATTTTGTTTAGGAGAGTGACCATATAGTTTTGTTTGGCATTTAATTGTATTGAATTGTAAGTTGATACTTAGAGAAAATGGCGCAAGTTCAAGGTTTCAGGTAATTTTTAGAGCCCTCATCCAGTGTTATCTGAAACCATCCTGAACTAAGGCACAGTGGGGCTCTTAGCAAGTGCATGTGGTGGTTATGTGTCTACTAGTAGGTAAAGGCCACAAATAAGATGGTTTGCTATGGAATCATTGATAAACTCTGGTAGAATAACTAATGAAGATGAGTAGAATGGCTCAAGAGTTTGTTGAACTAGTACGTGCTGAGCTCATAAATAAGCAAGCAAAAAGAAAGAGAAAAGTGATGGCAGTTAGAGCTTAGACGCATTGAATCAGAAGAGAATTTTATTAAGCTAAAATGCTTGCTGAAAAAGTAGGATGCAAGCTGAAGAGAAAGAATAGACAGGGAAAAACAAAAGAAGAGAAGAGAAGAAAAAAAGCACAAAAGAGGAAAGAGAAAGGATAAAGAGGAAAGAGAAATCGCAAGATATTGAAAGGGGGATGGAATTTATATGAGCTAGATTCCACATTACTGTAACACCGGGGGGGGGGGGGGGGGGGTCTAATCCAACCAAGGTAATAAAGACCCTGTATTTGATGTAGGTAAGAGTACAGAAGGTTAATCCCTAAGTTTTACTGAAGAAGCTCCAGATGAGTTTTTTTGATCCCTTTGAAAAGTGTCTTCAGGTATGGAATGGCCAAATATAAATGGTCAGTTTTGCTACAAGTGTCTTGATTGGTAAAGGGAGAAGTGCTTATCTATCCTTAACAGCTGATTCAGGGTAAAGATTACAGGACAAATTAATGGGAAACCTACATTATACTACCAAGAAGTACACAAGTACTACAACTCAGCAAGTACTGTGAAATCCTCATCCAGTTTTTCAAACATTACGGAAACCTAATGTTGTCTGTTCAGTGTGGAAGAGTAGGACCTACATTCAAGAGTGTTTACCGGAATCAACAGCAAGTCAAAGCCAGTTGGTCAAGTTCTGAAGAGGTGATCAGGTGAACAAACTACGAAGAGCAGTGTGGAAAGAATCAGACTCAACAAGATGAAACTAACAGCTAATGTTTAGCAACAAGTGAATGTGTACCCTCAAGCATGAGTGGCTCAGCAGGTGGAGCTTTTTAAGCCTATATCTATGAGGGTATGCTGTCACTCACGAGGAAGTAAGGCAGGTACCAGTCAAGATTATTACTGGATACAGGGAGTACCCTAGTGGTGGTGTACGTGGTTCTCACCCTCAGTTTGGAGAAGAGTCTCACAGGAGATTCAGTTATTTTGAAGGGTATAGGAGGAGAGAAGTACTCCTATATGCGCTTACACCTGTCATGTGAATTGGTGACAGGAATGTTGTTTTGCTGTAAGGACTCCCTGGCTTGTGGCAGGTATACATGTTCTGTTGGGAATGAAGTGTTGGTTTCCATTTATTCCTTGTCTGTAGTGGACAGACAAACCATTGAGGATTAGTCCTACAGTAGAGTTGGAGAAGAATAACCCCCACCTGTTTTTTCCTAGTTGTGTAACTACCAGAAGTATGAAGAGGCTACGACTGCAAGTGAAGAAAACTGAGGATTTACACACCCAAGAGGATCAGTGAAGGATCTTTGTGCTTAGAAGGAATTAATTCCAGGAAGTGAAGTTTCCCATAGTGCTGACCAAGAAGAGATTCCCACGAAGATGAAGAATCGACGACGACGAAGAAGAACCTATTTCCTGAAGCGACTCCGAGTAAAGTCAAAGGTGTTACTGAGCAGTAGTGAAACTACAGTCTGAGTTAGCAGATATTGAAAATTCAACCCTTGAGTTTGTCAAGTGACAAGATAGATGCTGATGGACTTGCAGAAGAAGGATGCATCGTTAACTGAATTTTTCTTCAGAGTTGTTGATCGAGAAGATATGCAACAAACTAAATCCTGTTTATCTGAAGGAAAGTTTGCTGATGAGAAAATTTGTTGTAAGACCTACAGATATACCAGGAGATGCTGTATGGGGCGAATATCATCAAATTCTGATTCCATATCCGTTTGAGAAGCAAGTGTTGCAGTAGCTCATGAGTTCTGGACTGGGAATCAGGAAGACTGTGGAGAAGATCTGAAAATATTTTTTCTGGCCTTGACTCCACAAAATGTCAGCAGGTTTTGTCGTGAGTGTCATACCTGCCAGATAGCTGGAAACCTGAATGAAACCATCAAGAAAGCCCCCCTACAAACCTTAAAGTTAGACAGCTGAAGAACTCTTAAGCAAAGTGATTATAGCATGGTTGGACCACTGTCCGAAGCAAAGAAGGGAAATGAGTATTGTTACATTAATTGTGTCCCTTTGCAAGATATCCAGAGCAATCCCTGTTAGAAACATATCTGCCAAGATAGTTGGGCTTGAGAAACTTTGGAGTTTTTTTTCTCAAAGTTTGGAATACCAGAAATAGTACAAGTGACAGAGGAACAAACTTTACTTCAATTTATTCAGATGTGCTGAATTTGTTAGGAGTGAAAACACGTTTATCCCTGCCTATCTCCAAAACTCAAGGTGGCTTAGAAAGGGGTTCCACCAGGCATTGAAAAGTATGCTGACAAATATCTTCTGATTCAGGAGAGATGGATGTTGGTTTTACCATTATGTTGTTTGAAGGTAGAGTGCTTATGCAATAAAGTATGGGATGTTTCACCTAATGAAAATGATTTTTGGAAGAGAAAATTTAGAGGAGACGTTGAAGATTCTTGCAGAAAAATTGTAGAAATCAAAGGAAAGCCAGGAGATAGGTGAAGACTTAAGGAAAGGCTGAAGGAGATTAGAAAATTCTCTTTAGAAAACTTGAAAAATGAGTCAAAGAGAAATGAAAAAGAGATTTGAATGCTAAGGCTTAGCTAGAAGTTTTAGTGTTGGTCTCGCAAGTTGTTTAGTGTTCTGACCTGTCCATAGAGTTTCCCCTCACTAAATAATTTTTTCAAAGGTCCGTACAAGATAATTACAGAATTTAAGCGATAGACTTATGTGATGGAAACACCAGAAAGAAGAAGAAGACAAAAGAAGATACATCGAGAACCTCTTGAAACCTTCTTTCCTCAGAAACAAACTGAAACTGTGTCATTAACCCAGACAACTTTATCTACAGGAAGATGATGATGGGCTTACATTGGAAGCTGAGGCAAGATGAATAATTCTTCAATCTTGAAATTTGGAGGGGATAACTGAAAACATTGAGGTGTTGAACAAGTGAAGACCTTAAGTGAAGTATTAGAAGTTTTCCAGAAATTTTTGCAGATGTGCCTATACTACTGATCTGACCAAAGCATGAATCAAGATTCAGAGATGGAAAAACCTTTCTATTAGTGGGCTGACAATTATCCTTTGCCTCTTATAGATCAGTTAATTTGATAATATTGGGCAAGCCAAGTTTTGTTTTCCAGATAGACTTGTGAAAGAAATTATCCAAATTCCCTTAGATGAGATAATGCAATTTGCTGTCAGCTTTTATTACTCCTTTTGGACTGTATCAGTATACTGTTCTGCGTTTGGTCTGCTGAATGTACCTGCAACATTTCAACGAGTGATGGATCACTGCTAGGATCGATAGAAGAGTAGTGTATATATGATGACATCGTGATTTACTCTACATGTGGGAAGAACACGGAAGATTCTGAGTAAGTTTCCAAGAAACTACAAGAAGCAGGATTCACAGTCAACCTAGAGAAGAGTGAGTTTTGGGCAAGGCAACTGTTACAGTAACTTGGGTTTGAAGTTGGGGAAGGCCTTCTTGCTCCAGTAAATGCTAATGTCGCAGGTATCCGTAAGGCTACCCCACCTACTGCCGGAAACAGCTACAGAGATTTTTAGGCATGGCTGGATTCTATCGTCATTTCTGTCCAAATTTCTCAGCTGTAGTAGCTCCCTTGACAGACTTACCTAGTACTTCAAGCTCCAGACTTCGACAAGAAATTTGGATAAAGTGATCCGTCGGACTGTTGGCAGTGGAGCTGTTCTACTTCAGAAGATACAATAAATTTCTACCATCCCTGTGTGCTTCATGTCTACAAAACTGAAAAAACATCAGAAAGTATCTCACCAATTGAGAGGGAACTTTAGCTTAATCACTGCATTGAAAAATTGAAGTGTATGTGAATAGACCTAGATGAAGAAGTTTTAAGTGTTGTCTGATCAACAATCCACTATCATTTTATCAGAGAATGAAAAACCATAATCAAAGATGACCAGGTGGTCTTTGTGCCTGAACAGTAAATAACTTAGAGTGGCGCACATTGTGGCAAAAACACTGTAGTTTCTGATTTTATCTCGCTGCAATCGTTGGATTCACACCGTTGATAAAAATCTACTGGGGGGAGTATATTATATATTGCTACTTTCAAATGCATATATTCCTATGAGACTGTACAAATGTTTTGTAGAATTGTTGTGCAACAGTTTTTCAGATTCCTAGATAGCTTAGAGTAGGGTGTTTTAAATGTGTGGTTTCAATTTGCATAACATAATGTAAAAGAATATATATATAACATAGAATGTGAAAAGAGAGATTTTCTTTGTCCATTGAAACTACGATTGTTTCCCCTATTATGTCAGCATTGTGAGATTAGGGAACTCCCAATATCTCCCGTTTGCTTTCTAATCTGTCCACATACGTTTTGATAAGTGAGCTCGAGTCTTCGCAGTTGTTTATCAGAACATGTCCATCTTGATTTTCGCTCGACTTCGTCTCGATCAGTACGAACATTATTGTATACAGTCTCATACGCGTATGGTCCTTTGCCGAGTGCCACGGCAGATTACACATTTTATGTAAAGTTGCGTAAGCTTTCAAAGCTTCTAGAAGAATTTTGCCGAAAAAGGTTTTGTGTCACCCCAGTCCAGTTTCCGCAAGGTAGAAGAATTCCATTCTGAATAGATTCCTCAAACCATTCAAATCTTCTCTCTCTCTCTCTCTCTCTCTCTCTCTCTCTCTCTCTCTCTCCATCGCATAGCATTTTGATTTTTAAAGTAACGTAACGATTGTGTACTCTTGAATGGTTGCTCATAATTTGTAAATTTTTCAGATTTGATATTTCTTAGAGTTTTTTATGTTATTTAGGGTTTTTTGTGGAATCTGAACACCTTGTTGTTGTACCGGCGCTGGTTTTTGAAAAGTGTAAAACAGACTGCAGTCAAGAAAGAAGTTGGTATACAAAAAGGAAAGTGTGTTGTAATTTTTATTAGTTGCAACTAATTATCTAAAACTAATAACGGATAGGAACGTGGTTTTAACTAAGAACTAATAACAGATGGTTCGAAGTTTGGTAAAAACTGATGGTTACATGTTTTGAGGGAAAAGATTTTACACTTTTACACATGCAAATTTTGGTTTTGTGTTCGTTTCATTTTTTTGTGCAATTGTTCATTTTCTTGTTGAGTATGCTCCTTTTTATTTTGAATACTGTCCACATTTTTCTGTATTTCATTTACATTCACAATTTAATTGACTTGGTTTTTTCTTTGCTTAGTCGTTTTGCACATTTAATTAATTTAAACACGTGTGAATTATTTTGCATTTACGTAGAATTCCCTTTTCAGTTTTATTGTTGTTTACACTTGTGAATTAATTTCCAATTTCATTATTGCCTAACACTTTTTGAAGTTTGATTGAATTAATTTTCTTGAAGTTGGTATACAATTAATTTTGATTTAATTTTCTTATTGATTCCAAAAATTAATTAAACTTTACTTTGTTTTCAAGTAAGAAGTAATTTTTTCCTGATATTGTGATTTCAGTATAAAATTTTGAGTTAATAAATTTTTTATTTAAAATTTTTATCAGTGTTTTCCTATTTTACACCAGTATATTTGGCATTTAATTTAGATATGATTATGTTAGGTAGAAACAATAAGAGTGGGATTAATCTGTTTTTCCTTCAGTTTTACTTGAAGTGGACTTAGAACCAGGGAAGTACTTAGACTTTTGAAATCAGCGAAATACTTAGACTTTTAAGTTTGTTATG
>NC_061091.1:73931110-73933610 GCF_015104395.2 Macrobrachium nipponense | reverse complement strand
AGAGATGTCCTAAGTCAATATATAGATAACGTATATATAATATATATATATATATATATATATTAATATATATAATATATATATATATATAATATAAATATATACTGCTAAGTAAAGACGTGAGGTGGAAAGATCTTGAAGGTCCTCCAGTGTTTCACTTTCTTGTGACTTATATCTTTATTTAATGCATTTTTCACGCTCCAAACTTTCGTGATTCAGTTATACACACACCACACACACCACACACACAACACAAACACACACACACCACATATATTATATATATATATATATATTAATATATATATATATATATATATACTATATATATCGGATTAACAACAGACAGTAAGCATCGATTTTACCAGAAAAAAAGTTTAAGTAATCTTCATAGGGCTGGCCCGAAGATTATACGTCCTATTAACGTGGCTAGGAACCAATTTGGTCACCTGGCAACGGACCTACAGCTTATAGTGGGATCCGAACCACATCATTCGATTAACGAATTTCAAATCACCTGAATGCATCTGATTCCCGCGCTGGCGGTAGCAGGAGAGAACTCGGGCTCCAGATTGGTAGGCCAGTAACGTAATCGACTCGTCCATTGAGGTACCTTTTCTTTTTCTTTTTTTTAAGAAAAAATCTATAGAATAAAATGAACAGTCTGTGAAAATGATCGCAGACTGATATCACCTTAATTTTTTTCCGAATTCAGGATACCAACCACCCAATATTTTCTGCAAATGACTTGATTCCATATTCGGCATATTTAGCGCTTGGAACGCTTCGACTTTACGCCCGCGCCCCGAATTGGTGCAATAATCTTACTAATTATTATAATAACTATATCCATAGATATTATATATATATATATAATAATATATATAATATATATATAGATATATATAATATTTTATATAATAATTGCTCTCTGTGATGCATATATATTATATATATATATATATATATATATATATATTATATATAATATATATATATATATATATATATAGATACTTTACATACATACAATATATTAATACATTACTAACGGAAGCTATTTAAAATGGGTGGAATCATCAAGATACTTTATTTAAAAAAGATGTTACTTTTGAATAAATATCTCCTCTTGTGGATACCAACCATCTTCATTGAGATCTGTAATATATATAATATATATATAGATATATATAGATATAATATATATAGATATAGATTATATATATCGATAGAGAGAGAGAGAGAGATAGGAAAACTGGAGCTGATTCGCTCCAGGACTCCATGCAAAGAGGTGGATCTAGAAACGGCGCACATATATAAGAGAGAAAATTTTACAATATTTAAAGTTGTAATAGTATTACATCCGAATATTATCAGAGTTGACCCTTAATTTAGGTGTGGAAACAGAAGAGGTTTTATTTCAAGAGATTTTATGGTTAGTTTTTAAAATATGGCGTCTCGCTTTTTTAGGGAAGATCCAGTAACTGGTTTTAGTTCGGGGAATTGCTTCCCGGATCCCGAACTCTTCTGGTCTCCAGAATTCCTTCTCCTTCTTAGGGGGGGGTCTTCTTCTTCCTCCTCCTCTTTCTTCTTCTTCCTCCATTATCTGCAGGTCTCCAGTAGCCACTGACTCCCATGACGTCAGTATGCGCCTGAGGAAGACGACGCTGGAGCCCGAGCCTCAAGGAAGGAAGAACGGAATCAATTGCGGCCTTCTTCAGCCGCTGCTTCTTGGAGACCGAAGCCCCTTCATGCTTTTTTGGAAAACTAACCATCGTGACGAGCGAGTCAACAGAGCAATACTGTAAACACTGCTCTTGTGAATTATGTTTATCAGTTGTTTGTTTATGGCTCTGAATATTGAAGATTGTCATTTATGGCCTATTATTACTGCTGGAATTTTTTGATCATTGTGATTCACCTGCCTGCTCTGAACTTATGGCGGCAGTGTGGAGTTTAACTCATCATACTTAATTCCAATCTGAGGAATTCAATCTGCTCTGATCGTGCGGCGGCAGCGAGAGTTTCATCTTTGTGACTTGGATCTTAATCTGATGACTGTCAATGCCTGCTCTGACCTTGATTCCGTAGCGAGAGTTCATCTGTGATTATGGATTTCACAGATTGATGACTTCAATGCATGCTCTGAACTTGATGTCGGGCAGCGGACAATTCATCTTGTGAATGGATCCTCATCTGATGACTTTCATTGCTAGCTCCGCACTTGATGGCGGCAGCGACAGATCATCTTGTGATTTGGATTCCCAATCTGATGACTTTTCAATGCCACCTCTGATCCGATGGCGGCAGCGAGAGTTCCTCTAATGATTTGAATTTGAACTTTGAAGACGAAGACACGACCACGGCCACGACCAGGATTCCCACCTCGTTTGGACACCCAGCTGAAACTCTGCTATTCAGTTATGAATAAACTAGAAGAATTCGACCAAAAGACCAAGGACCTCCTCAGATAATTGAGGAGAAGAAATAGAAAGGAGGC
>NC_061091.1:73908610-73926110 GCF_015104395.2 Macrobrachium nipponense | reverse complement strand
AATTGACAGGGGCCCCTGCTCTCTGTTTTTGGTATATAAAGGCCTGTCAACTTCTATTATGTTCAGTTGAACTTGAAAATGTAGAATAGATATATATATATATAGATTATTCTATATATATATATATTATACATAATATATATTATATATATACACACACACACACACACACACACACACACAATTATATATATATATATATATATATATATATATATATATATATATAGTATATATATACATATATATATATTATATATATATATATATTATTATAATGTAATATTATATTATATATATATATGATCTATGAACTTATATATATATATATATATATATATATATTATATATATATATATTATAATATGTATATAAGAATATATATATATATATATATATATATATACTTAGATACTATGTATTATATATATATATATATATATATATATATATATATATATAATATATATTATAATATATACATATACACACACACACACTACACATATATGATATATATATATATATATATATAGATATATATATATTAATATAATATATATTATTATATATATATATATATATATAGTATATATATATGTGCTTAAAAACACCGTTAAGGTGGCTAAAGCAGAGAAATCTAATGTAGTGGGTATAATAAATAAAGTGACTATATAAGTAAATAATGACAATTGCTTAAATGATACTGATACTTATACGAAACTGAGGTCCTGACCCTACACAGACAGTGAACTCCATTTTAATATAACAATAAATCCATTTGAAGGGCTTGACCATTTATTAAACATTACCTGCAATGCGCTCCTACCTTATATGTATGGTTTCGTCAAGACACATAAAATCATAACCTATCAGAACCAATCATTAGTTCAGTGGGCTCAGTTACGGTGTATTTGAATCGAAATGACTTGTAAAATTCTTACTCCTTTGGTAGGAAACATTTCGAACACGAATGTTAAAACAATGTTGATTTTATAAACAAAATTGAATAGTTTTAAATTTGAATTTTTGATTTTAATATGTTAGTGTTTGATTTTTTGTCCTCTTTTTATTACCAAAGTGCCTGTAGATGAACTTACTTGGAAATATTTGGGAGGAGGATTAGAACGTCCATGACATTCCCTAAGTGTGGCAAACCTCATTAGTCCATAAGGTTATGTATCAAAGATAGTAAATTTGTTTTGATGGGGAATTTTTTGTACAAAAGTTTGCATGGCTATGGTATCCTTATCTCCTGTCCTTACATATTTTACATGGAATTTTTGAGACAAAACTCTTACCAAGAATTTGCCAAAAAGTATTTGGTTTAGATAAGGTGGATGATATCTTCTGTATTTGGCCAGTTTCACGAAAATCTCCAGGAGTTCTTAATATCTTAATAAATTTTGTCCCTTCAATAAAATTTACTGTAGAGGAAGAAATGAATTGTAATTGGAATTTTCTTGGATGTAACTGTCCATAGAAATGATAGAAATTTCACCTTTTCAGTCTTCCGAAAATCAACTATATATATATATATATATACTATATATATATATATATATATATATATATTATATATATAAATAGTATAATAGATTTATATATATATATATATATATATATTATATATATATATAGTTATATATATATAGGATAAAGAGAATCAAGGCAGGACACGAAGAATTCACATTAATGCTTTAATCCCTGAAGATTTGGCGATGTTGTCACGAAACGTAGGATTAAAGCATATGTGAATCTCTTCGTGTTTCCTGGCCCTTGATCTTCTTTATCCTATATTTATATATAATATATATATATATATATATATATATATATAATATAGATATATATAATATACACACATATATTATATATATATTATATATATATATATATATACACACATATATATATATATATTAATATATCATTATATATATATATATATATATATATGTATGTATGTATGTATGATGTATGTATGTATGGTATGTATGTATGTATATATATTATATAGCTATAGTATATATATTATATATTATATATTATATATATCATCCGTCTATAATTTTCCAACTAATTTAACATAACTAAATTTCACTTTCCTACGATGTTCAATAAACTCCTCCACAAACTCAATTCTCAGTGGACGCAAGGACCCACTTACTGGGTCCTGAGTGGCCGTAGCCTGCCATGTTGCCGCTTAACGTCTCGTGAAACTGAAGTCAATCTTCAGATCATGCCATGACGTGTGAGGTTTCGGGCCACCTGAACTAAATCAATGGTTGGTCGGAGAGGCCGACGGCTCCGCCCACTTTTGGGTCGGACGATAACTCCATATAGAGTGAAATTTAATTACTTCCCGATTCGATGACCGGATCCGGCGATCGTAACGTCTATGGGCCCTTTGACTCCAGCCACCTCCCACATTACAATTTCCATATCCTTGTAAAAACACCATCAAAACAGCTTTTTTTTTCGTCTTTCTCACTGTAAGTGTTATCACAAACTACGAGAAATTGCCTTGTAAGCCAAAACATTTGAACAGTTTGAATTAGCGTGGAAACAGTTTGCACTTGGCATCTTCCTCTAGTAACTTTTTTTTCTAGATTTTGCCCAAGTGTCCAACAATTTCGTCAAATTAAAGTCCGTGGCTTATGGTTTACCTCGTCCTCTAATACGAATTTTTCCTATGAAAATATGGATTTAGCCCAAATCGTTTCAAATCAAAGATTAAGTTTCCTCAATGTTTATCTTCAGAAAATAATAGTAGCTGCCAATCTTAATGCATTAAGACTTTGGCGAATATGGGTTACACGGAGCGTACATAGCTTAAGTAATCCTCACAAAAGATCGAGATTTAGCTTTGAATTGCAATGCTTTGATTAACAAAGATGTTTTGACACCAAGTCGATCATGTTTATTAATTTTTTTGGAGTCCGGATAAAATGAAATGATGTCAAAGTATCGACATAACTGGTAGAAATGATGCAAGAAGGGAGATTGAAATGTCTTTTAGTACCAACTCAAAGGACGGCTTTCATAGTGTCAGCTTGGGCTCCTGGGTAGCACCAGAGCCAATGTAGACCTAGACCTATACCTATAGTTAAATTTTTGTGGAAGACCAAGCACCACGTACATATAAATATTATATAATATATATATATATATATATATATATAAATATATATATATATATATATATTATATGTGTGTGTGTTGTGTGGGTTGTGTGGTGTATTTGTATATATCTAAGTATATATATTGTGACGTTTATAGATCGTTCGTCGACCCAAATATCACTAAATAATTGATTTGGAAACGGCAGCCATTCTTTAGATATCAGCTGATTTGTGTTAGTAAACTCGGGAAACCTAAAACCCGCCAGCTAGAGAAGAGAGTTCGCCCGTTTGGGGAAAAGATCTTTTATCGCTGTAGGGACGTTCTCAAAAAGGGAAGGATGAAGGCAGATTGGTATTCTTAGACCTAGATCCTTAAGCTCCGTTCCCTGTGACCCCCATCTGGCCTGGCTGTATGCTTGTTTTTCCAGGATTTGCCTGATCGTGGGGGGTTTTAAGCTGAACTTCCAACCCCCAAGCAACCACCTGAATTCTGTCTCAGTCGGCTGCAGACGTATCTCGATAGAGGGTCCAATTCCTGCCTTCCTGTTAGGCCTATCAAGGGTTGTGATGGCGCGGCCGATGACCCAGGCCTCAGACAAGGGGGGCCCATGCTTTTCTACAAAGAGCCCACTGAACACGACATCCAGGTACGTCTTGTGGAACAGCATATTGCCAGTCTCATCCCTTATTCACCTATTATCAATTTTGATCCTCATTCTCCCAATTCAATTTCCAGCAGGCAAAAGGAATCAATCCCTTTGTTCACCTCTCACTGCCTCATGGCCGCATGCTTCCCCTTGTGTGTCGTTCCCAGACCAATGGAGTCATTGCATAACTTCATTGAAACCTTCAAAGTTCCTTCTCCCAAGTTATTAGAGAATTAATTAATCCAAAGCAAGAGTCATTTTTTTCTTTATCTCGTTGATCTGGGATTCTTTTCCAGATTCCATGATTCACGTGCGTCTCTCTGCCCGCAAGTGTCCATTACCCCAAGTGAATAAAATCAGCTTGAATTGAATGAGAGATTATAAGCCCCAACGTGGGGGCCAATATCATTTACCATTTCTCCAGTCCAGCACGGCCTTTTTTGTAAATAAATAGCTGTAAAGCTAACGAGCTGAGTTTTCTGGCGACCTTCCCTCTAAGAATTAATAATCCTATCAGTTTACGGTAAGTTAAAGCAATTCCTCTTGAAATCCCTCATATTTCCGTTTACGTATCTAGCCTCTCTCAAGGCAGCTTATATACTAAAAATATACATGAGGGAGCCCCCAACCAATTAATAGGCCTTATTAGTTTAGGTTTAAGCAGGTTAACTGGTAATGCTTAGCTTTATTATAGTTTTCTTTAGGGAAGGTTGGTATGACATCCTGTATTTTAGCTTCCTTTAAAGGGGTCCAGCCCCCAGCCAGGTAGCTCAACATAGTACTCGTCTTAAACGCCTAGTATCTTGACACAATATATAATTTATATATATATAAATTATATATAGATATATTATTATATATATATATATATAATATATATATTATATAATAGAAAGGCAGAAAAATAAAGAGGAAAATTTAATTAATTACTATGTTGTGTTTGTATGGTGTTTTTACACAGCATGGAACCATTGGTTATTCAGCTAACGGGACTAACGGTTTACGTAACTTCCGAACAAGTCGAGAGTGAACTTCTGTCACCAGAAAATACACATCTCTGACCCCTCATGGAATGCCCGTTGACTCAAACTCGCGGCTACCGTGTGGTGGCAGGCTAAGACCCTACGACCGCGCCACTGTGTGTTCCTAAATTGAATAATTAGAAAGTCAAAATAAATTTTCATTTTTGTAAACCTCTGGGATATCAAAGAAGCATAACAACATTTACCATTCCAGTTTTCTGTAGCTATATAATCAAGATTGTAATAATATTACTAAAATTCACACAAAAATTATGCTTGTTTGTCAGCTGAAGTCTTTGAAAAAGCTGGACAAGAAACCATAGAGTGCCAAGAAGTACTTCTGAGTAATTAACAATCTTTGTTATTATTATTATTAACAGGTCAAATGGACAAGACAGGAAAGGGATTTTGTCTTGTGTGTGACATTTTATTCATTGAATAACAATGGTTACTATAACTAACGTCTTGACAGCAAAGACTATAAAATCCAATGAGAAGATATACACAACTCCGCTGAACTTGCTCGCCATGTTTCACTTAGTAGCCAGAGTTAATTTACCGAATTCAAGTGACCTGTTAATAATAATAATAATGATAATAATGATAATAATAACGATAGTATTTCTTGAAGGGAGTGCCCTAGGATTAGATTAGATTGTAAAATTTTTGGCACATAGCCAAGCGCCGGAGCCGAGGGGCCATTCAGCGCATATATATCTTTAAGAATAAAAGTCACTGTCGTACAAACAAACATACACGCAACCGATCTAACATACAAATCATTCATTCATAAAAACCAAACAAGAAACCTAAAACAATTAAAAGAAAATTACAATTCATAAAAAAGACCAATATTTTTTTTTAAATGTCATAATTTGCTCTGCCTGAGCACCTTCACCTAAAATATCGGCAAGAGACTTATTTGCCAGCAAACAAGCTCTACGATTGTTTTCAAAATGAGAGCACTCCACCAAAATATGCACCACAGTCAAATCCACATGACAAGTGGAACAGCGAGGAGCCTGCCTATCCGCTCCACTCATCATTAGATACCCGTGAGTATATTTAGTGTGGCCAATACGTAATCTAGCTAAAACTATCTCAGACCTTCTATCCATCCGGCTATGAGGCCAAGGATGAACAGAAGGCCTAATCGATTTCAATTTAAGATTATTATCTAAAGTAGACCAGTGGGCCTTGCCGAGGATGGGGGGCTTAGGGTTCAGCAGCTGGGCCCTGATGCCTGGTGGGAACTACTTTCTTGCTGGGCCTTGGTGCCCAGCTGTATATCCAACTAAATAAGTCAGCCCTTTTCCTTTTACTAAAACTTTTCTTCCTTCTGCTTCCTCCTTCTATAAGGCACGGATTTTATGTTGATGACTTGGATTGGTTTTGGACATGATTTGGACTTGTTCATTGGATTTGATGGAGGTGAGGATGGTTGGCATGCCCCCTCACCCGTAGAACTCGAGTACTACCTAACGTGGTCGAGCGAGGGGAAAGTTTAGATGTCAAACCCTTCTCTTAGTGCTGGGTCTGATCTCGACGGACATCATGACGCCTTAAGCACTGAGGGTGGGGTGTATATCTGGGTGGTACCCCTAGGGCAGCCCTGTCCTCTAAATGTGGCTCCATGGTGGGTGGGGGGCTACCTGGACGAATCATCAATTGTACGTCTTATGGAGACACTAAAACCTTCTGTTGACGACTTGGGCAAGGATAAGGACAAGGAAAATTTTGGTAATTTCCTCTATTGTGACTTTGGAGCCTTTTCAAATGAGCTCCTTGTTACAAACTTTTGTATGTAAAACCAGTCCCTTTAGACTGGAATTATGATACCTTATTTAATGAATTTTGTAAATTTGGAAACGTAAAAGAATTATGGAATAGACTTGGCAAAAATTATGGTTGTTTTGAATTTGGATATTTTTCTTTTTTCAACAACGAATCGGAAGCTCACAGAGCCTACAGAGAGTTTAGGTCAGACTCTATGAGTGTTGGACTTGTAGAAGGCGGAAGAGGTCCCTAGTCATCTTGAGATATATAGACCACCAACTGAAACTAAAGATTCAAGTAAAATAAGTAAAACAACCTCCAGATCACCAGACCCAGCTAAGTGGTTGATTATTACAACACATGGTGTGAGAGGCAACCTCTTCAAGGTGAAAAGGTTGGTAAGCCAGAAGATCGGCAATGTTGGGAGCCCAGAAGTAACTCGCTTTGGGCGTAATAGTTTTTTTAGTTCATGCCAAGACCAATGTTCAATCAGTAATGCTCCTAAATTTAAAGCTTAATCCCGAAGGTATGATAAAAGAGGTAAAACCTCACTATAATTTTAGTTAGCAAAGGGTGTCATCTTCAATGAAGATTTACATGAAATGGACGAAGAGGGATTTTGGAGATGTGTCCAGACGTGGTTTGGAAGGTTTTCAAGGTGCCCCGCTCGTCTATGATTATTTTAACATTTGTAAGTCCTTTTTTGCCATCTGATATTGTTCTTGACAATGAAATTATGAAAGTTCGTCCTTATAGACCGAGAGTGCTCCAGTGCTTTAAATGTTTTGGCTTTGGACACTCCTCAAATGTTTGCACCAGAAATAAACTTTGTGAATCGTCTGTGGCAAGCCTGAGCATGAGGATGTCTGAACCAGTAATTTGTGTGAACTGTAAGGGTGACCATCGAGCCCGAGATAAGAAATGCAGTGATTTAAAAAAGAACAAGAGGCATTACTTAAATCTACTGCTGAACAGATCAGTGTGGGACAGGCCAAGAAACTGTTGGGAAAGAAAACTTATTCAGATGCCTTGAAGGCACAACAGCCGGATATTGCTACTTGTTCTGGTGCCCCTTCTGGTGGTGCTCCCCGGGGGTCCCCTAATGGGGTTTCCCATGCCCTCTCTGGTGGGGCTCCCCGTGCCCCCCCTGTTGGGGCTCCCCGTGCCCCCCTTGGTGGGGTTTCCCACGCCCCCTCTGGTGGAGCTACCCACGGCCCCCCCTAGTGGGGGCTTCTCATGGCCCCTCTGGTGGGGCTCCTCATGGTTGTAGAGAGACTGGTCAAGCCAGGGGACCCTGTTGTTTCAAGGGTTCAAGCCAGGTCTCAAATTGTTGACGACTTCTCTCTATCAGGGACATTGCCTGACATCGAGCCCTCACCTGATCTTGACATTACAGTGCACCGTGGAGATGACGGTGAGGAGATAGAGGCCCTCTTTATTTGTCAGAAGAGATTTCCCTTTCCCCTCTTCGCCTCATTCACGATCACTCAGCAATCGTAGAAAAAACAAAAGTAAAACTGAAAGGGCAAGTGAAAGCCCATCTTCTAAAAGATCTGTAACACCTAGATCTAGGTCAAATAGTACTGGTAAAACTGATAAGATCTCTCTCACCAGGACACAGATTCCTAAATTAGTAGGGAATTTTAAGATCCCTTCCTCTAAATAATGGCTCTCATGCAGTGGAACATCCGTGGCTTTATACCAAATAGAGAGCAAGTTCGGGTTCTGTTTTAGGGATCATGATCTATCTGCAATGTGTCTTCAGGAGACAAAGTTGGGAGAACACTCCCAACTTGGGTTTTAATTATTCATTCCTTAGGTCTCCACCCTGATAGGTGTACGTGCTCAGGGAGGCACAGGCATCATAGTCCGCAAGTTTGTTAATCATAGGGTTGTTCAATTGAACACTGTGTTGCAGGCTTGTGCAGTTCAAATTTTTAATTATAAATGGATCACTATTTGTTCTTTATACTTAGATCCATCATTAGAAAAGTAGATTGCAGGATGCGCAGGGTAATCCTCGTCAGCTAGAATTAAACGATCTACAGACATTGTTAGACCAGCTTCCTAAACCCTTCATTTTGATGGGGGATTTTAATGCCAAGCACACCCTCTGGGGAGAGCCAAACTGCGACCGGTATGGTTTAATAATAGAACAGCTGCTTGACTTAAATGACATCACTTTAATGAATGATGGTTCCCCTACAAGACATGATGTTTTTCATAATACTGACTCAGCCATTGACCTCACTATCTGCTCTTTGTCTTTGAGGTTAGATTACACCAGTGGGTAGTAGACCAGAATGATCATGGCAGTGATCATTGGCCCATTCACTTAAAGTTTATGAAAAATATTCCATCTCCATGTTTACCAAAATGGAAAGTAGGGGAGGCTGACTGGGGATTATTCAAAAAATCTACTGAAGTTGATCAAGATATAAAAGATTTTCAGAGCCCAACATCCGCTTATGAGTATTTAATCAGTATATTGCTGTGTGGTGCCATGCTGTCTATCCTCGAACTTCTGGTAAGCCTCGGCGTCCTCTAGTACCTTGGTGGAGCGATTCATGCGCCTTGAGCCGAAAGATAACTAGAACTTGCTACAAGAGATATCGTAAATTTTCCTTGCTTGGTCAATAAAATTATCTATAAAAGAGCCTTCTCTTGGCTAAGCAAAAGAAAACATTTAAGCAGGCAAAGAGGGAATCGTTTATCAGATATATAAGTAAATTAAAATATGATTCCCCTATGTCGTTTGTCTGTTTTCTCACCTCCCTTGCCTATATTGAAATTGATGGCTTCCTCATATCTGATTCTGGAGAAGTTGCAGAAACCTTTGGTAGGCATTTCTCTAATATATCTAGTGCCCTACATTACTCTCCTGCATTCAGGAATATTAGGACGGTACCACGGTTGTTCCTGCTGTTAGTTTAAATTCAGTGTCGTATAATCTTCCTTTCACCATGAAAGAATTAGATCATGCAATCTCGTTATCTTCCCCAACATCTCCTGGGGAAGATGATATACTGGTACTCAATGATTTTTAATATGCCTAGAAGTACAAAACAATTTCTTTTAGACATTTTAAACAGTTTTGGCTTTCAGGAACTTCATCAGAGTCTTGGAAGATATTGATTATTGTACCTGTTTTAAAACCTTTTAAAGATTCCTTCCTTCCTAAGAACTATAGGCCAATTGCTCTAACTAGTTGTGTTAGCAAGATTTATGAGAGGATGGTCAATGCTCGACTTGTGTGGTATTTGGATTCAAAGAATCTTTTATCTAATCGGCAGTTTGGCTTTAGGAAAAATAGAAGTACTTCTGACCCTTTGATGTTCCTTACTCGGGAGATACAGAATGCTTTTGCTGTGCAAAACCAGACTGTTGCAGTGTTCTTTGACTTAGAAAAAGCCTACGACACTACTTGGCGAGGGGGTATCCTTTTGCAACTTGTAGAGTGGGGTGTTTGTGGGTAATTTGTTCTATTGTCTGAAAGATTTTTTGTCAGAACGTTACCTGAAAGTAAGAGTGGGCTCTTACATTTCTTTTGCTTACCCTCAAGAAGAAGGGTTACCTCAGGGAGCGTCCTTAGTCCAACTCTTTAATGTAGCTGTCAACGGCCTACTAGACAAGTTTCCTGTCGGGTGCATGGTCTGGCTTTTGCTGATGATTATGCAAAATCTGTAGCAAGTCTACAGCTGTCGAAGCTTGTCGAAAGATCCAGACTGCTATTAATGCTTCAACATTATGGGCCAGTGCTAAAGGGTTCAATTTTCACCAGAAAAAAACCAAAGCTATACGGTTTTGTCGATTAGAAGAGTGGAAGAGATCCCTACGCTGTTTTTAAACGATTCGATTTTACCTTATGAAGATAGCATTAAGTATCTAGGTGTTACATTTGATAAAAAATTAACTTTTACTCAACATGTTAATGAAGTTGTATGTAACGTGAAGCTTCGACTTAATATTCTTAAAGTTGTCTAATTTTAACTGGGGGGCAGATCGAATCACCCTTTTGAGGATGTACCAGGTTTTATGCCTAAGCAAAATTGATTATGGTTGCCAAGTTTATGGTTGTGCGTGCAAGACAACACTGCAGAAATTAGTGTTGTCCATAATATGGCTTTACGTATTTGTACGGGTGGGAGCCTATAGAACTTCACCAGTAGAAAGCCTATATATTGAGTCGGGTTTTCCCCCACTTTATCCGTAGGGAGGAATTAGGCTTGAGAGTCATATCAAGAATACTTACGTCAAAGCTAAACCCTAACTATAAGTACGTTAGAGAACCAACTGACAGAGCCCCAAATAGACCGAGACTGCCAAAGCCGCTTGAGGTCCGACTAGCAAGTTCTGCCAGGGAGGTGGGATTACTTCCCCCTGCAGTAGCTGAAATTTCGCCCTCAAAGTTTCCTCCTTGGAATAGACCATGCCTAGAAATCTGCCCAATTAGGGACAGCAGGAGCAACAGTTCTGGTAATCAGTTGAGGGCAAGTTTCTTGGACCATGCTTCCGAACATGGTGATTCTCATCATATATATACTGATGGCTCGAAGGGTTCTGATGGTGTTGGTTGCTCTGTAGTGACTAGTGGTAATATCATTAAAAAGAAGCTTCCTTCTAATTCTTCTGTTTTTACAGCTGAACTGCTGGCAGTTTTGACTGCTCTTAAATATATTTTTTATAGTTCTTGTACTAACAAGGTTTTTACCATTTTTACCGACTCTGAGTGTTTTATCTTCTCTTAAAAGCCTAGTCTCTTGCCACCCTTTAGTGCAAGAAGTTCAAGATTGGTTTTATCTTTTAATTAATAGAAGAGGATTTTCTGTTAGGTTTTGTTGGGCTCCGTCCCATGTTGGAATTGTTGGGAATGAGCGAGCCGACGTTGCTGCTAAGGCTGCAACAAGGCTTAGGCACATTTCCAACATGGGCGTCCCTGTATCTGATTTTAAAAGTACCATTCGATTTTATTGTAGAGTGCCCTAGGACTGCTCAACACACTGCTGCATATAATAGTTCCATAATTCTTATACAGTAAACCCTCTGGATTCGCAGGGGAGGTATAGCACAAACCCCATGCAAAAAGCTAAAATCCACGAATACTTAAGAAAAAAAACACACACATGAAATGCTTATGGCAGTCCCCGGCTTACGACGGGGGTTCCGTTCTTGAGACGCACTGTAAGCCGAAAATCGTCGTAAGCCAGAAAGTTGTCAAAAATCCTAAGAAAATCTTACTTTTAATGCTTTGGGTGTATGAAAAACTATGTATTGGGTGTATGAAAAACTATGTAAACTGCTTTTTTATTGCATTTTTCATTAAAAAAAACCCTTCAAATATTGATTATTTTGCATTTTTTTATCCATATTTCTTCCGTCAGATCGGCGCCATAACCATGGAAATAATTTCTGATGAATATAACTGAAAAGCGTCACAACCTCAGAACACCATAAGCCAAACCCGTCGTAAGCCGAGGACTGCCTGTACCTTAGTATTTTAATGGGTTTATAAAAAAAAAGTGCATTTATAGTTATGAAAAATATATGAAAATACAGTAATTACTTAATATTTCTCAGTGAAAAATACCTTGAATAGGTGAACTTCCTGTATCCATGAATTGCGGGCCTGCGAATCTAGAGGTTTACCGTATTGCCATTTGCTGTTTAATTATAAGCTACGAAGTTACTAAGACTTCACATTAACAAGGGTCACTTGACAATGAATGGAAAATAAATGATATTTACATACAATATGAAGGTTCGTTTGAATACAAAAATTAAATATATCCAAAAATTATATTGACACCATGTACTGTACAAAAAAATAAGAACATTGCATCTTAGAAGTAAACGGTAATTCACTACGTAGTATCACAAATTTGCAGCTAAAGACAATTCTATTCTTAAACCATGAACTAAAATGAGTCACAGTCACAAAGGAACAGTACTACTATCATGTGATCTCTGCACATGAAAGTGCCATGGAAACACCGTTACCTTCATTTTTTAAAATTTGACACTTTGGTAAGAAACTAATATACTGTACATACTTGATGGATATGGTGAATCGACTGTGTTAGTGTTTTGAACTGTGGCTGGTACTGTAGTGTACCCAAATGCTGGTGTAACTGATGCAGCAGGTGGAATTTGCTCTAAAATTTGTGTCATCTCATAGTGTGTAACAAGTGAAAAAATTTTGGTTTTGATATTTTGATAAGGGGAAAATTTCTTTACTGTAGCACCCATGGTATTAAAGAACAAATCAATGGGATCAGTAGACACTTTTTCCTTCTCATTATCTACTTAATATTTCATTAGCATGGCAGAAGCTGTCTGAGGTGGCGGCATGGATTTTCGTAATGAAGTACACACTGTTGTCTTGATTGCACATTTGCCTACTTGTCCTGAACAACATTCTCTCCAATAGATTGGCTGGTCTTCACCACTGCTACATTTGTGATTTTTGTTCTTTGGTTGTAATTCCATATCATCCTCCTCCTCATCTTCCACGTCCTCAGTATCCACACTTGCTCCATAAGTTGCTAGATTAGACACTGCCTCTCTCTCAAGCAAAGAAGGCATCACAAAGGACATTTCATCAGCATACTTGTATTTTGTTTTCTTGTTGCTTCCTGGCCACATTTTGTAGCAATCTTCCTTAAGTACATCTTTGATACTGGTCACGCAAGGAAACCATCGCAGCTTGCACTCACTCCCCTAGAGGAAGAAAATCTCATCATCAGGCTATTTATTAGGCTACTAAGAAGCTATCATTAGGTATTATTTCACTGAAAACTTCTTGCATAGAGAATTGCAAATTCTGATTAACAGTTATTGTATACCTATGTAGAGTACATATTGTTTATATAATATGCTAATGGGGATTATGCCAATAGTTTAACTGATAGTAATTTAAAGTCCATAGGTATTCAAAGACTTATAATAAAAAAATATGAATCAACATTGTATTCATTTCTATCCTATAGCACCATTCACTGAGTGAATGAAATTAACAAGGTAGCAGGCAACTTACATAAGGCAGTCCTGGAGGTGTGATGATAGCGAAACTGCCATTAACTGAAAACTACTGATTTATAGTGCCCATAATGCACTTATGGCGCCGATAACCGGTTATTGACGCCGCACCCGTGCCTCCCATGGCTCCTCTTTTAGGTATAGTTACAGACTCGGACCGTTATGGCCCCATAAATCCCTGATTTTATGGTGCTAGACAAGCCCCTAAAAAACTGGATCGCCAATAACCGAGTCCACCGATGACCGGGGACTGGCTGTAATCATTTTTGTAGGAAAAGTACTACATGTTATATAGTGGTTGTAATGTGGGAAAAATATTCCTTTAATTATTAGTGATTTATTTAGGAATTGATTAATCATCCTTCTCTAATATCTTTACACTACTGTTGTAAGAGTGATTGGAACTGTAAACATTTTCGTTTTTGTTGTGGAGGGTCGAGTGTGTGGCAGTGTGCCAGTCCCTTGTTTTGTTTTTCTTTCGCTTTGAGTATGGGAGTGCTGTCCTGAATCTTTCGTCTGCATTTTGGCAACACTATCAAAACATGTAGGATCACAAATGCTCTCGAAAGTGTGAGAAAGAAGTCGACCGGTCCACCTTTCACTTTGGCTATTTTGCCAAATTATTAACACAAATTATTATCTATCCCTTGCAAGGGATCTAGTCCAGCAGTTCTGGAGACTAGGTAAATTAACAAAGTCCAGGAGACTAGGCCTGGGAGACATTTGGCATGATTGTAATGAGTAATAAAGAAACGAACTGGGTACCAGGGATTTTCTTCAATACCATCGTACCTTACCACTAAAAATGGAAATCAGCACTTCAATTGCCTCCCAGTGGGAAGACCTCACCTGGACTCATCAGTAATAAGACCCATACACACAAGGAATATCATGTAATAGCAGGTAGGACAGGCCTACCCTAATTCCAAGGCAGCGTAAACGTCAGTAGTCTTTATACCCATCGTGTCAACTATGACAGTACCATTCTCTGACCCCTGTCTCCAAGCAAGAAGACTGACAACAGTGCATATGTATAGTAGTGGTGTTATTATTCTCGTATCTTAAAGTCTTGGTGGGGGAAAAATCTCCCGTGACAGTTTGTGCACTATTAATCTTTTTTTTTTTTAATATTCCCAGATTCCTAACTACCAGTGATAGCCTAAGGACTATCTCGCTGAGCTATCGCTTGGGACATTCGGCAGTTCATCATATCGTAAAGGAAGTGTGCACAGCTATCATCAAGAGACTGCAACCTTCAAGTTATACCACTGCCTACACAGGGCACTTGAAGCAAATAGCAACAGATTTTAAAAAGGATCTGTGAAGTTTCCCAAACTGTATAGGGTTCACAGGTGTTAAGCCAAATAGTGGTTCAGTTTTTTAATTACAAGCAAACTTTTTCAGTTGTGCTACTCGGTCTTGTTGATGCGCATTATTTGTAGTAGCTGAGAGAGGATCATTTAGTAGAAACAGTGATGGGGGAATTTTTTCTCATTCAAAGCTTGGAATGGATTTAGAAATGGGAGTTCTAAACATTCCACAGGCTAAAGTTGAGCTCACTGGAACAACTTATTAAGCACCCTATGTAAGGGTATGTGATGACTCATTCTCTTTAAAAAACGTACTTGATGAGATGCTCAAAAGACCGTATTTAATTACAGGCTGTCACATGCGAGAGGAGTTGCAGAGAATGCCTTCAGAATTTTAAATAAAAATTCCAGGTATACCACCATCTTCTCAAGTCCCTGCCAGATAAAGTAGACAATATTGTGTTTGCAATGTGTATTTTGCACAATTTCATGAAAGGCCAAAATGATTCAGACATTCTCACCATTAACTCTACACACATGGCAGACAGTTTAATTGGTATAGGTCGACAAGGACACAATGCCAATCAAAAAGAATTCATTGCGTGGGAGAAATTTAAACAGTTCTTTAGTAGCCCTTCTGGCTCAGTACCTTGGATGTAGCCTTGTCGAGCTCTCAGATACTGTCCTAAGTGCTTTTCTATACTAAAAAAGGAAAATAAAGTCTTGAGTTCACTATCTTACATAGCAGACTAATAAAACTGGCAGTGATACTACTTATATCTGAACCAGTTCTACTAGTTTCTCATCCATGTTTACAAAACTTTGTACTCCACCCTGCAGCCTTCACTCCTCTGAGCAGCCGTACTGACCGTGGCAGCAGGCAAAACCAGAAAGTCATTCACACTACCCAGCACCGTACAGCAACGCCGCATAAGAGCACCGTTACATCACAACAAAATATTTTTTCCAATAAAACATGTTGTGAAGTGACGGTGGATGCCGTGTGCTTGATGGCGATGTGACGTGATGGTATGAACAAGTCCGTTTGATTACAGCCTTTATTTGAGTATGCAGAATCGTGTTTGAAAGCAATAAAGCCCTTAGTCCGCTACTAGTGGTCGGTGGTCTTTTCTTGAACCGAAGAAAGAGCAGTCCTTTAGGCTCTTTGTTTAAATCCCGGGTTTTAATATTTTGGGGAGTGTGAAGGTATAAGTTTTGTATAGAAGCATACCTTTTTAATAAAAAAAATACACATTCATTTCAAGTAACTGTCGTTTTATAGGGCTTTTGGACCCAGGCACAGGGGTCCCCTCACGCCACTTCTGTTTCATTTTGGCTGAATTGAAGCGATTTTCTCCAAGGCTGCTCTTTGCTGCACAAGTATGAGAGCCTTGCTCCCTGAATGGAATCCAAGTTCTGGTGGTAGTAAGATCCAGAAAGGATTCCAGATCGGGTAAAAATATTTTGGGTTTTATGCAAGAAACCTTTAGCTTGATTGGCTGAGAGGATTTTTGTCTAGCTGCACCGTCCTTTTCACAATGTGGGAATTAGCTAACTTTAACAGTATATAAGATTCATCCCAATTAATATATGTAAATTTTTAAAATAAAATTGATTTGGATGCTTACCTGCTGTTAAAGTAGACCCCACCATACCTCCCCACAATTTAGTGGGCATATTAATGAAGTGTATATGCCCTAGCCGACAAGGGACTACTCAGCTAATCACAGCCCGGAAAAACGATGACGTAGGAATGACGTCATCTCCCTGCCTGCCAATCAATCAGAGGAGGACAAACGATCTTGAAAAAGTTGTGTTCAATGTGAGACTGAAACATCACAATTCAATTTTAAACTTCAATTCATGATACAAAAAATAATTGAATGAATTTTGTAACACTGAGACTAAATTTACTTACGGCATTTTTAGTCACATTTTAAACTAGTGAAATGTTTCATGGTCCACCTACTGTACTGAACCGTATTGCCACAGATTGCTCAAAGTTACGTGTATTTCGGAAAAGAAGTACATAGTAATGTGTGTATGATACCTGTTTTATTTTTGTTTGGAAGCTTGAACTTCTTCGTTCTTCGTATTTTTTGAGGCGAGATAATGTAGAAGTACTACTATACTATTCCGTATGTTTGATGTCTGTTAATTTCAACAACTTACCACTATTTTCATTCACCATGTTGTATGAGGTATGATAGCAACATCATTTGTAGGAAGTAGCACCTTTAGGAAAAACGCAGCATAGAATAATGTGTAATTTAACTCTAGACATTTCTCATTTTACTTGCTGGCACATGCACTCTTGTAAAGAGAAATCTGACTAAAGTTGACCAAAGTTACTTCGCCTGTTACTGACATTAATTCTTGTTGTAGCGAAATATTTCTTGTGATGTCTCATCATATCAATGTGTCCAAACAAAATCAAATTGAATACAATGGAGATTTTTTTGTATAAGATTATCTTACTTGTACAATAACATGAAAATGATTGCACGGTGCATGAACACAAAAAGTTTTTGACCCCCCCTTTTTTTTTTTGTTTACTTCATTGAAGTTCCTTTTAACATAGAAA
>NC_061091.1:73893610-73901110 GCF_015104395.2 Macrobrachium nipponense | reverse complement strand
TAGAGATGTCTGGACGTCGTATGAAATGCGAAAGGCGCGTTTTAACCCGTCGGAAGGGAACGTGTTAGGAGAGTTTTGGACCTGGATGCTGGGGAAGGAACAAGCACCCAACCTGACCTTGCTCCTCAACGCGCCGTTCTGTGCGACCACGTGTCTATGAAAGTGCTTCTCAAATGTCTCATTTGCCGTTAGTAACCCAAGGAAGCATCGGGCCGTCCTTAGGGGTATTCGTAGGAATTTGGGAGGGCTCCAACCAAGGGGCATTGACGAATATTTATCAGAGCTCGATCGAGAGCATGTGGCAAGTCCCCCCTCATTTTGGATGGCGGATGGTCGTCAAGTGATGAGGAAACATAACTCCCGATGATAGTGATGACGACGAATATTTGCCCCCCCCCCAATGTCCCGTTCGAGGGTCACATCCCGAAAGTGAATTCGAATTCAGTAGTTTTAGTGTGTATGAGGGGGAATCTGAGGAGGGGGAGGATGATGAGTTTGGTTCAAGTTTTGTTTCGTGCCGATGATGATGATACAGAAAGCGAAGGCTTGAGTGAGGGAGATGGGCCAGTGAGGGGGTCTCGTGTTCGAAGTCGTACCCGCACTCATGCGCAAATGCCACGGGCACGTAGAAGGTCGGTTATAGTCGAGCGAGCCAAGGTGAATCTCGGTCGTCCGAAAGCGAGGATGGGGGTGGACAAGAGGACCCCACACCACCTACCATGCATCCATTCGCGGCAAATCCTGGCCTCACCGTACCTGTTCCCCTGACCTCCTCTGGGTTTCGTTCAGCTTTTTCCTTACGCGGGAATTGCTGGAGTACCTGGTAGCAGAGACGGGCGACTACGCCAGGTACTGCCGTGATGAATTGCGCACGACATTGTCGTATTATTGGCGGGGTTGCAACCTCCCTGACATGGCGCATTTTTTGGGGCTCCACGTTTTTTTTTGGATTGCTGCCTGCTTCCGACATCAGGATATATTGGAGGCGTAATTTTTTCTTAGTACGCCAATGTGCCCGGCGTTATGCCCTGTGATACTTTCCTGGCGTTGGCAGATATTTCAACGCCTTCAACCGAAGGGCCATACCCCGGAATAACTCTGATCGTCTCATTTTAGTGTGCCCAGTGTTTTCGATTATATCCGTGAACGCTGTATAAAAACTCTCGTGATTCCTGGAAAGTGAACCTTTCTTTGGATGAGGGGATGATGCCTTACAAAGGACGTCTAAGCATCAAAGTGTATAACCCCAAGAAGCGAAGAAATATGGCGTGAAATTTTTTTTTATTACCGAGGCCAACACTGGCTACGTCGTGGACTTTTCAGTGTATTCCGGGGTCTTCTCCACGTTGCGTGACATTGTTTTCGGGCTTGTGGATCGTTTCCATAACCAGGGATACCCACCTGTTTTATGGATAATTATTATAACTCGGTATCCCTGGCCCAGGAACTGTATGAAGCAGGTGTTCACGTCAGTGGTACCCTTCTGTTGGTGCATGGGGCCCCGAATTCCTTCAAGAGGTTCGCTAGCCATCCACAACATCTGGCAAGAGGATAGAGACAGTGGCGGCCGGAAGGGAGCTGTTTTTTGTCATCTGTTGGAAGGGTTGTCTGACCTCGTTCCCCATGATTTTTGACGAGCCATGAACCTGTCCAAGAGGAGATCGTACAGCGGAAAGAGAGACAGTCGACAGGGCCGAGTTGTGTATTGAGGAGTTTCGTTTAGAGCGTCATTGGGCACTACAACAGGCACATGGGAGGAGTTGATCTCTTTGATCAGCTCATCCAGTATTATCCCTTCGCCAGGATGAACCAGGAGGTGGACACAAAAGCTCCTCAAATAAAACATCCTTCAGTTTTTTTGGCCCTCCAAAATGCCTACATACTGTACTGTGGGTACGCGGGTGACAATCTTCCGAGGTTGTCCCACATACAGTTCCTAGAGGTAGCCGGGAATGCCCTCATCAACTTTGTTTATCCCGATGAGTGGCCTTCCATCACTGCCCCCCTGCCCCACCCGAGCTGTAGATCTGGCCCTCCCCGTACAGGAAAGGGTGCAGAACCTAAGGGGTGCCTTACTTCGGTCATAGAGGTGCCAACGCCCCTGCTGCCGCCGCCACTGCCGCCGACGCCCCAGCCCCTGCTGCCGACGCCCCAGCTGCCGACGCCCCCTGCTGCCGACGCCCCGCCTGCTGGCCGCCGCCCCCGCCCGCACCACCCCTTCTCGTCGGGTAGTGGACCCTCCGTGTTGGCTGATGTCAGAAGATCACACACTGGATCTCCTAGAAGGGCGCAGGCAGAAACGGTGGCCGGGTGTGCCATATGAATGGCAGAAGGAGAGACACCCGGTTCTTCTGTCGCACCTGCAAGATAGCTCTATGCAGGTTCGGGGAGTGTGACTGCAAATGCCACAGTGCGGTCTTCTATTGGAGTGCGACTCAGCGGCGGTCAGAGGAGGGCTCACTGGACCGCGCCCTATCCCAGCAGCCGTAAGGGCACGCATCTCCCTCCTCCACCTGTACCTCGTCATGTCGAGGAAAAAAATGCAAGACTCTTCAATGGAGAAGGGAGAAAACAAGAATAGAATGAAGAGTCAGGATTAGGAGTGAGTATTCTGCATTTGTTTTATATTTATTTTTTTATTTATTATTTCAAGTTGTTATATCTCCATATCTATGCATGAATACGATATTTCATTGTATGCAAAAAGAAAAGTGTCATCTGCATTCCTTTTATTTATGTATTCGTACCCAGAATCGGAAATGTAATAAATAAAAAAACACATACTTTATATATATATATATATATATATATATATATATATATATATATATATATATATATATATATATATATATAATATATATATATATTTTCCTTTTTTTATTTTTTTTATGTTGGTATTTTTGGGTAAGCAAAATACATAACAGTCTAGTAATCTTCAGTCATTTATCTTCATTTTGAAACAAATTCGAAGTCTCTAGAACAATATTGTGATTTATGGTGAATTTTTGAAAAAAAATATTTTTCTTCCCTCCCGCGCGCCGCTTCGCGCCGAAAAACTCCGAAATGTGTACATCGCGTTATCCTAATATTTTTCTCCTTTCCAATATTAGCAGGGGGGGTTGTTTTAGAGAGTTTCATATATCAAAGTGTGTGCAAATTCATGAAAAATACAATTAAAAATAATTGAATGTTGTAGCTTTTCTCATTTCTGAAATATGTGCATATAAATCACGATGATTGGGAAAAAAACTACGTACGGTCAACTTTGACGCAACCGAAATGGTCAAAAAACGTAATTGTAAGCTAAAAATCTTACAGCCTAGTAATATCCAGTCATTTATCTTAATTTTGAAACAAATTTGAAGTCTCTAGAACAATATTGTGATTTATGGTGAATTTTTGAAAAAAATATTTTTCTTCCCTCCGCGCGCCGCTTCGCGGCCGAAAATCTCCGAAATGTGTACATCGCGTTATCCTAATATTTGCTCCTTTTCATATTAGCCGTTTTATAGAGTTTCATATATCAAAATGTGTGCAAATTCATGAAGAATACAAAAATAATTGAATGTTTTAGCTTTTCCCATTTCTGAAATATGTGCATATAAATCACGATGATTGGGAAAAAAACTACGTACGGTCAACTTTGACGCAACCGAAATGGTCGAAAAACGTAATTGTAAGCTATAACTGCTTACGGCCCTAGTAATATCCAGTCCATATATCTTAATTTTGAAACAAATTCGTAAGTCTCTAGAACAATATTGTGATTTATGGTGAATTTTTTGAAAAAAATTTTTTCTTCCCTCCTCGCGCCGCTTCGCGGCCGGAAATCTCTGAAATGTGTAACATCGCGTTTATCCTAATATTTGCTCCTTTTCATATTATTCCGTTTTAGAGAGTTTCATATATCAAAATGTGCGCAAATTCATGAAAATACAATGAAAAAATAATTGAATATTGTAGCTTTTTTCATTTCTGAAATCTTCTTCTTCCCAGCTTTTTCCCATTTTTATATGGGGTCGCCGTTTCGGATGAGCCGTTTCCATCTATTTCTATCTCTATTTCTATCTTGCGCTTCTGCCTCATCAATTCCCTCATCGGGTATATAAATCACGATGATTGGGAAAAAAAAAACTACATACGGTCAACTTTGACGCAACCGAAATGGTCAAAAAACGTAATTGTAAGCTATAGCTCTTACAGCCTAGTAATATCCAGTCATTTATCTTCATTTGAAACAAATTCGAAGTCTCTAGAACAATATTGTGATTTATGGTGAATTTTTGAAAAAAATATTTTTTCTTCCCTCCGCGCGCCGCTTCGCGGCCGAAAATCTCCGAAATGTGTACCATCGCATTATCCTAATATTTGCTCATTTTCATATTAGCCGTTTTATAAAGTTTTTATATATCAAAATGTGCGCAAATTCATGAAAACAAAATAACAATAAAAAATAATTTAATGTTGTTTAGCTTCTTTCATCTTCTGAAATATGTGCATATAAAATAATGTATATATAAAAATTTCGACATTCGGTCAACTTTAACTCGTCTGAAATGGTCAAAATGTGCAATTCTAATCTAAAACTCTTACATTATCGTAATATTCAATCATTTTTATCATTTTGAAACAAATTGGAAGTCTCTAGAACAATATTTAAATTTACGGTGAATTTTTGAAAAAAACATTCTTTTACGTCCGCGCGTTACGAATTCGTACATCATTTTTGTGATAATATTTTTCCGGTGTTTCTTTTGTTGTTTTACAATGTATTATATATCAAAATGATTGCAATTTAGTGTACAATACAACGAAAAAAAAAAACTACTCGTTAGCTTTCACCGTTTTTTGCACATCGTGATAATACAATTATGTATGAATTTTTTTTTTTTGCTACCATATATCGCATTATTTACATATGATAATGATATTATTTTTCATTTCTGATGATTGCATACTAAACTTCAGGCAATGACAAAAAAGGAGACAAAATGAACTCTTAATCTTCAAAACTAAGTGCGCTGTGATTTTTTGAAATAATTATTTTTCCGCTTCCGCGCACACTCAAAACCGGCTCCGGCATTCGGGGGAGTTTTTGATTTTTACCGCTTCGGCGTTTAAGGGTTAAGCCACACATCCTTTAGATACTGGATGGTATGCAAGGATGGATTGATACTGTGATTTGCCGTGCCAAAAAGATCTTCCTGGAAGTTCGTTTTTTCCAAGTGGTAAAGGGAGGCAGCTGTTGGATTCATACCTGAGTTTCAAGTACATATTTAAGATTACTATGATTTATAGGTATGTCAATAGAAATATAATTGCAAAAAGAAAAAAAGGAAACATAACACTGAGAAAAGAAACATTGTCTTACTTTCAATCACCAGTAATGTTAGTAGACAGTCCCCGGGTTACGACGGGGGTTCCATTCTTGAGACGCATTGCAACCCGAAAATCGTCGTAAGCCAGAACATCATCAAAAATCCTAAGAAAACCTTACTTTTAATGCTTTGGGTGCATTAAAAACTATGTAAACTGCATTCTTATTGTCATAAAAAAAAAAAACTTCAAATATTGATTATTTTGCATTTTTGGTGTCATATTTCTTCTGCCAGATAAGCATTGTAGGCGTCGTAACCCTGGAAATAATGTCTGATGAATATAATTGAAAAGCGCCTTAACCTCGGAACATCGTAAGCCAAACCTGTTGTAAAAAAAAAAAACCCGGGACTGCCTTATATGCATTCAAGATAGTTAATTTAAGAGAAATATGCTACACAGGGAACACTCGGGTAATAAATAACGATCAGCATTAATAGAAAAAAGATCTTGAATATGAACCAAAGGGAGGGAGGTTTGATAATACAGGCAGTCCCCGGGTTACGACGGGTTCGGGTTACGACATTCCGAGGTTAAGGCTCTTCTCAATTATATTCATCAGACATTTTTTCCAGGGTTACGACGCATGTTCCAGGGTTACGACGCCTACAACACTCATGTGGCGATGAAATAGGACACCAAAAATGCAAAATAATCAATATTTGAAGTTTTTTATGAAAAATGCAATAAGAATGCAGTTTACATAGTTTTCAATGTGCCCAAAGCATTAAAAGTAAGGTTTTCTTAGGATTTTTTTATGATGTTCCGGCTTACGACGATTTACGGCTTACGACGTCGGGGGATCAAGAACGGAACGGAACCCCCGTCATAACCCGGGGACTGCTTGTAATAGTTTGTAATATGATAAAAAAAGCTGCTTACTGCAAATGAAGACTTTCTAACTTAATTGTTAAGGCCTACCATTCTTCACTTCACTAACAAAAATTCAACTCATCTTACCGACTTCAAAATAGGTGTTACACATTTTTTTGATGTCTGACAACACCCTCAATTCTCTTAGAGCATTTGCTGTCTCCAAAGAATGGTTATAGAGGCCTTTCAGTGTTATTATAGCAGGAAATTATGCCCTTTTTCTATCCTTAAAATCCTTCTTGATTGATTTTTCATTACTGTACATCTGAGGAAAAAGATATACTACATATAAATTTACTTGAATCACAACTTGCACTAATAGGTTATAGTACGTGGTCATTCAAACAAAATTAGGGGTTTGGTTATATGTACTTTGAAGAGATTAATAGTGTATTGCAACATCTGGAGGGGTGAATTCTTGGATGCACTAAATTGTCAATGAAGAATTTAGATATTTTAGTATGCATATAAGACTTAAAGCAATGAGAAGTCCTCAAGCAGTTATCCGTAACCCTTATGAATCCCTATGCAGAAAATATCCTATTTCCTGGTGTGCAATGTCATATTTTTGGCCTGGTTGAAGTAAAATAACCTAATTCATAAGGAGTTTAAGTGCATACCAAAACTTCACCCCTGCACACCGCAAATAACGGTTTTGAATATCTGCACACCAGAAATTTTGACTTGCACACCGGAGCTCTCATTGAAGTCTGCCATACTCTGCAGACTGGCGGCAAACTTTCATTATTTATTATTCTTCTTTTGATATCCTATTAATTCTTTTTAAGCTTGTTTATTGTTTATAATATATTTCATTTTTGGCATAAATATAGGTTTTTAAAATGAGTGGATTTAACTTTCTCTAATTTCTCAAATAATGAATTTTATAATTGTAAGAAAATTATTTTGGCACATCTGTTTTGTGTCGCGAAATACTCAGACGTAAAATCTTCTAAGCAAACAGGATGACAACAATAATATAATGAAATCTGGTAAACAACTTGTATGGTGCCAAGGGGGTAACGTTAACTGTTTTAGGACTTCCCATCAACTAATGTTTAAAATTAACAAAATAAATTCATTTTTTTACGTACCCTGTGTATGTTTTCCTTGGAGCTTTATGATTAAGTCTTCTTTTGTCTCCATGATGACACTTTAAGCTTTGGAAGAATGCATGTCTGTGTGATGGTCCTGTAGTACGTTTCACGTTAAAAGTTGTAGCAGTTTTTTCAAAATATTTAAATTTCC
>NC_061091.1:73868143-73893110 GCF_015104395.2 Macrobrachium nipponense | reverse complement strand
AAACAAATCACTTTTGCTTTTGGCCCATGCAAAATACGCAGAGTGAGGGGTGGCATGAGGAGGGACTATAAGTAAAGGACCTCAGGTTTTGGTATAGTTAGGAAAAATGCAATTTTCGACAAATTGTCATTTGTTCCGATACGTAATACAAACCATCGGTCCTTTAACAATAGGAAGACTCACTTCTTGGTGGGAGGAATCTGAGTCTTTGATGAACAGACTGGTGTTCGTCCATCCCTGGAATGCCTCCCTGGTCGTAAGAGCGAGGGAGGGATCCAAGCCTCTGTCCGATTGATCGGGGTGTGCACCGCAGGATCAATGGTCAGACCTCTGGGCCGAGTACTAAGAGAGGGGCAAGCGTATCTCTTTTTACCAGCAAGCAAGAACTTGTTCCTGTTTGCAAGAGGCAACATAAAGTATGGGTTGTCTCAAGCTGGCATCCACTTCCTCCCCCTTGTTGGAGGAGTGGTGGATATACGCTCCTATCCCTAGTGAAAGGGATAGGATGGGGCTCTGTTGAGTAGCTCACCTGCATCTTGTCCTTATCCAACAGGGTGACCGACGTGTCTAACCAACAGGTAGAGGGTGAAGAAAAAGATGGGAAGAGGAGCCAGTCACACTCTCATTCACTCATCCATTCTACGGTCACACCAGGACTCGATGCTGTTCAGCTGCGAGGGTCTGGGTTCGCTACACAACGTGTTGAGCAGCCACCACGGGTCCCAAGGAAAAAGATCCAAGGGACCTGTGGGCAATATCCCGAAGGTAGAAGGAAGGGCATGTGGTCTGGTTGGACCAGACCCCTGTCTTCAGTACCTGCGCCACGGAGAAGTTCTTGCGGACCAAGGCAGCATCTCCTTCGCATCGAAGGCGGTGAAGTCCATTAGGGAGGGGATTGTGAACGACTCGAACCAATCGTCAGGGACCGAAGGGAGGGTTCGAGTCTTCGCTACGAAGTTCGGTACGAAATCGAGCGTCACGGATCCCCATTCCCTGGATGCTGACTTCGCAGGAGAAAGTCATGCAAGTTCCTCGAGGGAGGAAAAAGAAGGAAATAGTCGCACATGACCTATCCCTCTTCTCTACTTCGGTGATGTCCAGTACCCATACTGGTCTGCCGTTGCCACGAAGTCTCTCGCATCCTCCTATCCCCATGCAGCGAAGTTCTCGGTAGTGGATAGGACACCGACACTCCATGGTGGGTGTCAATGGTATGGGTACTGTGACAAGCTATTAAAACGAAGTAATGATTGCTCTGTAACAACCAAACTAAGTCAACAGCATAGTTCGTAACTGACTCGGGCGCTCTGACAGCTGCCGACTGACTGCGTTCGGTAGGAGGCAAGTTGTCAAAGCATCCGAGTAAGTCACGTGACCTTCGCCTTTTAAAGGGTTATGCGAGAGACCAAACAAATAATGTATTTGTTTGTCACCAATGCCGGACAGCGAGGTGATGATTCTCTTAAGGCATGTGCCCAACAGCGAAAGTCAATGCCTTCTAGAGACCGAGGTCCCTGAAGGTAAAACATCTCATGGTTGTTGAATATCAGCTAAGGAGAAACAACACTATGTACCGTTGAAGACGAAGGTAGATATTGAATGCAACCTACGTCTTCACAGATGAATCGAGAGAAGGATTCTCAAGATTCATAACCTGTGCTTACAAATGACTGAAAACGCTAACCGCTATTTCATTGCTGTCCGGTGAAAGAAGTCCGTAGTTTGCAATGAAAGCGGGGCGTTCTTCAGTAATGAAAACACAGGGGGAAAAGGGAAAGCCGCCTGAAGAACTGCTTCTCATGGGCTGAACACTTTGGAAGTAGAGCTGTCAGGTCGGAGAGTAGGCGATGTCTCTGACACATCTTGTAATTCGGGTTGAACAATGAACAATTGTACACCTACGAATACGAGATATTTTGAAGACAAACTCAGATGTCTGCAAAATCATTCGCATTATCGCAGTGCGATGCAGCGGGAGACTTGTACAGACTTCTGTTACCGTGCGGTAAACAGAAAGATGAAAAAGTCCAAGAGATATCTCTGTTGAAAATTCTCGCAATTTCGAAGGCGATGGAATCTAGCGTCACAGCAGTAGATGGTCCTTCATTATTGCGAGAATCCCCGTTAATCAGAGACCTAAGTCCATGATTGTTGGGCAGAGATACGGTTTTAGTAGTCAATCAAAAGCAGGGGAGAGAGAGACATACATGGACCGTGCATCTCGGAGGCCCAGCTGATACTGAGCTGCTATCAGGCAGTTCAATACGCAGTAGTTGAGCCTGAGCTCTCGCTGACTCGTCATCCTGAGTTGCCAGGTAATCCATTATTCCACGAAGGAATGCGTTCGGCTAGAACTACCGAGCATAAAAGATATGCTCGAGCAATTATATTTAGGCGAAACGAATTTCGGTAAATATAAAAGTTGAAATGGTGTTGTCGTGACAAAACCATAAGTATATAAAATTGAAACTGAAAACTCCTGGGAGGTTGCAGGCAACCCCGAGTTGCAGTTCAATTAGAATACTTCTCTTATAAGTCGCAATCCGTAGATTAACTAGGATATGCGCCTACCCCTCCGACAATTCAACTGCTTAGTAGAATCATGTCGCGAGGTTAATATACGTAGTATATTTGTAGGATTCTGAACAACGATCTCCATCCTAAATTCTTTCCTTCAAGAAAACAAAATAAGGATTGGAGATCGACCACCTTCGATCTCTATCAAAGAGAGTGAAGGAGAAGTCTTCCTCGAAGGAAAGCTTCAATGGTGAACAGAATACTAAGACGATAGTTCAAGCCAAACTGGATATTCCCGTCCGATCTTCTCTATTCCAGGTTGGTCGCCTACTGTGAGATAGTTTCTTTCAGCAGCAGTCTTCTTCCCAATGCTAGAAATTCCAGGAATTCGAGCATAGGCGAGGTTCCCGATTATCGTGTAACATATCGGGGATTCTCGTCTCGCTCACTTTGGACCGTGGTCTCGCGTAAGTGTTTGGAGATCGTAAAAAAACTCGAACACTCTGAATGCGCTAGAAATTCCGTAGAATTCTAAGCAGTCTGCGAAACCCCCACCGAATTCGTCAAACGATATCGGCTGGTGGTCCTCTCGATTCCCTTTAGTAGAATCGAGAATGGGGCAGGATTCCTCCTCAACGACCGGGGCTTACGTCAGGTAGGACCCGAAGGTCCCCCTGGTAGCGCAGTCCCGAACGTGGGATCCTACAGAGAAATCTCTGTAGGATCCCCTCCCCTTTCCCTCGTAGCCGTAAGGAGAGAGGGAATGGGGGAGGAATTGGATACTCGCTCGCCTTCCCATGGAACTAGCAGTTGGAGAAGAGTAGGAGCAGCCATCGCCTTGCGGCGATGGCCTCTCAGTCTGGGAAAACGTATCGTCAGGAGAAAACGTTTCCCCCCGGAGGGTTACGAACTCTCACTGTAGGTAAGGGTCTGCCGCCACTGTGAACGTCGTCTGGGTGGGGCTGATTGACACCTGACAGGAGAGAGCCGATACCGTCCTCCGACTCATTCCAGTCCTCGTCGAGGTCGAAACCTCTCAGGAGGACCGAAGGAGTATTTAAATACGGTGTCCGAAGACACGTAGAAACGCCGCTGTCGCAGTAGAGGAGGTGGAAGTAGCTTGATCGACCGGCCAGAACTGAGAGAGCCTTCTTGTCCGGAGACGAGAGACTCTGGTTCGAGACAGAATCGGCAAGCTCCGATCGCGGCAGACCCACCGTCGGTTTGGGTTCCCTCTCGGGCCCCAAAACGACTCGAGCAGAGACGTGGGCTCTGCTGGTGGGAGCGGCAATCCTTCCGCAAGGTCATTATGCTGACGAATCAGCTTAATGACTTCTGCAAATTCCTCTGTATCTCGGGAGTAACCGCGTCTTGCGGAGCAGCCAGCTGGTCGCTGCGAGAGCGTCCACTGGCCTGGCGAGAGTTGTCTGCACGACACTCGCCAGTCTTCTGCTCTGCGCTTCGGTCTTGGCGGCGAGCGAGCTCGGGTGTCAAGACTTTGGCTGGACGGTCTCCCGCGGGAGACCGTCCACTCGGTACTTCTCGCTAACGAGAAGCCGAGGCGGATCCTGGTTTAGCGGCAGATCCGCTAGAACCAGGCGAGGAAGTGCCAGCCGAAGCTGGTACTCCTCTGGTCCCCGTCTTCTTCTCCTTGGTAGAAGAAAAGACGGGCCCTGTTTCCCAGGGACCCGCAGGAGGACCAGCCAGAAGAGCTCCCCGAATCGCCGGAGCGAGACGGGGCCCTTAGAAAGGTCCCGAAGGAGCCTTCTTAGGGGGGAAAACCCGGGTTACCAGCTGGTCGCTGCAAGAGCGGCCGCTGGCCTGGCAAGTCACCTGAGCGTCTCTCACCAGCCTTCTGCTCCGTGCCGCGTCTTGGCGCCGAGCGAACTCTGGCGCCGAAACTTGGCTGCACGGTCTCCCGAGGGAGAACGTACACTCGGGATCTCTCGCGAACGAGAGACCGAGCCGGAACCTGGCGTAGCGGCATCGCCGCTAGCACCAGGCGAGGAAGTACCAGAGCTAACCGATACTCCTCTGGTCCCCGTCTATCTCTTCCTTACGGAAGGGGAGACGGGCCCCGCTCCCGAAGGAGCAGGAGGACCAGCAGAAGGACCCCCCCGTCCACCGGGGTGGGACGGGCCTTAGAAGTTCCCGAAGGAGACTTCTTAGGGGGGAAGGCAGCCTTCTCTTCTTCGGCTTATGGGCCTTAGAAGTCGAAGGGGAAGAGGCAGCAGCAGACGATGAGACGAAGATGACAGCTTCCTCTTCTCCTCTTCCTCGTCAGCTCACGCAGGACAGTCGTCAGGTCCTCCATCCAGGCCGGAGCCGGGGCTATTGCCGAAGCAACACAGCCCGACTGCACCTGTCCGGAAGGACCTGGGACTGGGGAAGACACACCGTGGGCAGGACCAGCATGGACAGGCTCAGGAACCAGGAGCGACAGGAACAGCAACCAGCTCAGGAGCGGCAGGAACAGCGGCAGCGGTAGACCCAGAAGGGACAGCCAAGCCAACAGCGGGAATCACATCAGCGGCAGGTACGGCAGGCCCAGCGATCGCCTCGTAGAATCATCGGCAGCCAGCGGAACCTGGGTACTGGCGGCCGGTCCAGGGGCGAGCTGCTGGAACAGCGGAAGTCTGGGGCAGGCAACACGAAGAAAACAGGCCGGCGGCAGGCGGCAACCCCCCCTCGGTACGGCGGCGGCCCTAGTAGCGGCAGACGGCGTCACCGACACAGCATGGGGAGTGTAGACCTGGAGGGGGGGGAGCAGCATAAGCGGCCGTGTAGGTATGTGGAGACCGCCCCAGACCTCGCTAGACGCTGCAGCAGCCCGTGGATGCTAGGCACGCCCTGCCGCCGCGGTGGTCCATACCTGTCCAAGGTCGTCTCCCACGGATGTAGCACCTGCGGTAACATAGATAGATTAGTAAGAGGGTTCCCTCACGCATGGGGGGAAGGACATGCCCCACCCCGAACGCAAGGAAGACCCCAAATACAAAATACAACGAAGAAGCTGAGCGGGCGGAGGAAGGAAGACGAAGAATCGGATACCAAGGGAGTCGCGGGAGAGCTTTCCGACGACTTCCTGGCAGACCTTCGCTTCCCCTACCCCCGCACAGCAGTGAAAGTAATATGAAAATGAAACAGAATACTGCCCTCGATTCACTTCATAGAACTTAAAGGGGAAAAGATCAATTCCCGGGTAAGAACGGAAACTTGATCCAAATAAAATGATGCTATCATAAAATATATATGAAAATGAAACAGAATACTGCACTTGCGATTTCACTTTCACATAAAATAGTAGTAAGGATCAATTCCCGGGTAAGAACGAAAATTGATCCAAATTAAATTTCATGCAAATAAATAAATGAAAATGAAAAGAATATTGCAATTGCGAATCCACTTTCATTGCATTCTATTATACAAAATAAAAGGCTCATGCCGAGCGCAATCACACTCTCGGTAACGAACGCACAGGCAAAATATAATGAAAAGAGTACTTACATTTTTCAATTACACACTTTCGCCCAAAATACATGACTCGGCGCGAGCGCGCCCGCCCTCGGCACCGAGACATAATTCAAGGGTTCAATTCATGAAAAGAGAGGAAATCGCCGCATCTACAGCGATAGCTCCATGTTGGTTCATAATTAAGTAATGAAAATGAAAACAGTGTACTTACAGTTTCATTTTCAAGTCAAACAAACCATTAGTAGAAAACACAATACAAACAAAGCATACGACGATGAAGCGGGCAGAGAGCGATGACGAACACGTCCTTCACACCCGCGGCCGAAAGCAAAAGTGATTTGTTTACCGCGCGACTGTCGGACAAGCAGTTAACTACCGTTCTCCCTTGTTCGAAGCTACAAACCGTTCCAGCTGCCGCTAGCTACTTCCTATTGTTAAAGGACCGATGGTTTGTATTACGTATCGGAACAAATTGCTTTAATATTTATGTATATATACTTCCAATACATAGCCTAATTTCACCAATTTCAACGTTTTGTGTGTAGTCTTATACCCAGTTTGGAGGGTCAACACATACCGAATGGCAACCGAGAGAGAGAGAGAGAGAGAGAGAGAGAGAGAGAGAGAGGCGGAGGAACGAAGAAGAAAAGGGATGGCGTGGGGGGGGGGGGGGGGGGAGAGAGAGTAGGTGGAGCTTTATCGCGTGTTCATATCCATTTCTGCATAATGGAGTTTTTGTCTCTTGGTACAAGGACAAGTGTCGTTATTCTTTACGATTAGTGATTCAAGATACCCTTATAAATTACGGCACTGGGTGTAATGCACTATAGCAAAATCTCGTTCTGTTACGAGTGTTCGTTACAGAAATAGGTATTGCCCAAAAATGACAATTTGTCCAAAATTGCATTTTTCCTAACTATACAAACCTGAGGTCCTTTTACAATAGGAAGGTACTAGCGGCAGCTGGATAGGTCGTAAGCTTTCGAACAAGGGGTTCGGTAGTTAACTGCTTGTCCGACAGGCGCGCGCGCGCGACTGGGAGGTAAACAAATCACTTTTGCTTTTGGCCCAAGCAAACTGCAGATGAGGGGTGGCATGAGGTGGGGCTATGTGTAAAAGGACCTCAGGTTTGTATAGTTAGGAAAAATGCAATTTTGGACAAATTGTCATTTGTTCCGACACGGCATACAAACCTTCGGTCCTTTTACAATAGGAAGACTCACTTCTTGGTGGGAGGAATCTGAGTCTTTTGTGAACAGACTGGTGTTCGCCCAACCTTGGAAGTCTCCCTGGTCGTAAGAGCGAGGGAGGGATCCAAGCCTCTGTCCGATTGATCGGGGTGTGCACCGCAGGATCAATGGTCAGACCTCTGGAGCGAGTACTAAGAGAGAGGCAAGCGTATCTCTTCGTACCAGCAATGTAAGAACTTGTTCCTGTACAGGAGCAAATATAAAGTCATGGGTTTGACTCTTGTAGGCATCCACTTCCCCCCCCTTGTAGGAGGAAGTGGTGGATATTCTGCTCCTATCCCTAGTGAAAGGGATAGGATGGGGCTCTGTCATATAGCTCACCTGCATCTCGTCCTCTTCCAGCGTAGTGACACCGTGGCCCTCTGCCCACAGGTAGAGGAGGAGGAAAAGATGGGAAGAGGGAGCCAGTCACTCACTCACTCACACATCCATCCACACAGTCACACCAGGACTCGATGCTGTTTCAGCCTGCGAGGGTCTGGGTTAGCTACACAACTTGTTGAGCAGCCACCACGGGTCCCAAGGAAAAGGTATCCAAGGACCTGTGGGCAATATCCCGAAGGTAGAAGGACGTAAAGGTAGTCTGGTTAGACCAGACCCCTGCTTCAGGACCTGCGCCACGGAGAAGAATTCTTACGAAACGCAACGAGGGGCCAATACTTCTGACTTCGTGAGCTCTCACGGACGGGACGTACGGATGTCGTCACTACCATCAGCTCATACGCCCTCCTGATGACCTCACGCAGCCAGAATGAAAGAGGTGTTCTTGGATACTTCTTTCTTGGTTACCCCGGTGGGCTAACGAAGAGGCGTCGACACTCAGGCCTGAGGTGTCGAGTTTTCTTCAGATAGCGCCGTAGCGCCCTCACAGGACAAAGCAGCATCTCATCCGCATCATTACGGTGAAGTCCATTAGGGAGGGAATCGTGAATGGACTCGAACCTGTCGTCAGGGACCGACGGTTTCTGAGTCTTCGCAACGAAGTTCGGGACGAAATCGAGCGTCACAGATCCCCATCCCCTGGAGTGTCGTACATCATAGGAAAGACCATGAAGTTCCCCTACTCTCTTCGCCGATGCCAGGGCCAGCAAGAAGAGGGTCTTGATGGGTCAGATCCCTTGTCTGACGACTCTCGGAGTGGCTCGAACGGCGTTCGAGTCAAAACTCCTAAGGACGAGAGTCACATCCCACGCAGGGGGCCTGAGTTCCCTGGGTGGGCAAGACCTTTCGAAGCTCCTCATAAGCAAGGAGATCTCGAACGAGTTCGAGATGGTCCAATCCCCTCAGTTCAGGACGAGAGCCAGGCGGCTCTGGTATCCTGGTTTGACTGTTGGGGACTGAGAGGAGCTTCTCTCGGCGAAGAAAAACGAGGAAATCCGCTACCTGCCTGAAGAGTGGCTCTGAGAGGAGATAGACCCCGTCTACGACACCAACCACAGAAGATGGCCCCACTTCCCCTGGTACACAGCTGCAGAGGACTGACGGACGTTTCCAGCCATCTCTGTTGCTGCGCTACGAGAAAAGCCTCTCGTTCACAAGAGATGGTGGATAACAGCCAGCCGTGAAGACGTTAGGGACTGGACTGCTCGGTGGTACCGCTCGACGTGTGACTGGGCGAAGAGAAGGTTGTGCCAAGGGGGAATCTCTCTCCGTTCTCATGCGAGAAGAGCCAGCAGGTCCGGATACCAAATGGCCTGTGGCCCTACGGGAGCCACCAGGCACATCCTGAGATTCGGGCTGTGACCAGTGCTAGACTGATCACCTTGCGAATCAGGCTGAACGGGGGAAAGGCATAGACGAAGAGGTTGTCCCACGGGTGTTGAAGAGCGTCCTCTGCAGCTGCCCATGGGTCCGGCACGGCCGAGAAGAACACCTGGAGCTTCCTGTTGTGCCGGGTGGCGAAACAAAGATCCACGACTGGTCGCCCCCACAGGTCGAAGAGCCTTTCCGCCACGTCCTGGTGTAGAGACCACTCGGTCCCTATCACCTGATCCCGACGGCTGAGCGTGTCTGCTACTACATTCCTCTTCCCTGGAATGTAGCGTGCCGACAGCTCTATTGAGTGTGCCTCGGCCCACTCGTGCACCTGCCGAGTCAACTGGTACAACGGGAGACACACTAGGCCCCCCTGTTTGTTGACGTAGGCCACTACCGTGGTGTTGTCGCACATCAACACCCACTGAGTGTCCCATCAAGCGGTCCTGGAAACTCTTGGAGAGCGAGAACGCTGCCTTGAGTTCCAGTACATTGATGTGAAGGTGCTTGTCGTTCTCGTCCCACACTCCTGAAGTCAGCAACTCCTCCAGGTGTGCGCCCCATCCCTCGGTCGATGCGTCTGAGAACAGCTGCATGTCCCGGGGGGGAGTGCGCAGAGGCATCCTCTTAAGAGGTTCCTGTCGTCCAGCCACCAGGCTAGGTCCTGCCTCACCTCCGGTGTCAGTGACACTGGAAAGCTTTGGGGGATCCGTCGCCTGTGACCAACTCTCCTTTAGTCTCCACTGAAGAGACCGCAGGTGAAGACGCCCGTGAGGGACAACTTCTCGAGTGACGACAGGTGTCCGATCACGACTTGTCATCGCTGAGCTACCTGTTCCTGCCGAGACAGGAAACTGGTTGGCTGCCTCCCTGAATCTGCTGATCCGCGAGTCTGCGGGGGAAGACTCGCCCTGCTACCGTGTCGATCAGCATACCCAGGTACTTCATCCTCTGCTTGGGCTCGAGATCGGACTTTTCGAAGTTCACAACGATCCCCAGATCGCGACAGAACTCGAGCAGTCGATCCCTGTCCTGTAGCAACTGCGAGCGGAGCTCGCCAGGACTAACCAATCGTCGAGATACCTCATCAGACGTATCCCGTGCGAATGGGCCCAAGCAGACACCAGAGTGAACACTCGCGTGAACACCTGTGGGGCGGTTGAGAGACCGAAGCAAAGTGCCCTGAACTGGTACACCGTCCCGTCGAGGATGAAGCGGAGGTACTTTCTGGAGGACTGATGAATGGGTATTTGGAAATACGCATCCTTCAAGTCCACTGAAAGCATGAAATCGTTCTCCCTGATGGAGTCGAGCACTGAACGTGCCGTCTCCATCGTGAACCGGGTCTGGCAAACAAACCGGTTCAGAGGAGAGAGATCTATCACCGGGCGCCAGCCTCCCGTAGACTTTTCCACCAGGAAGAGTCGACTGTAACGCCCGGTGACTGATCCGTGACGATTTCTACAGCTCTCTTGCTCAGCATGGTCTTGATCTCCTGTCTCAATGCTACGTCCTTCGATGACCCTGGAATGTACGACTGCTGTTGGACCGGGTTGGAGGTGAGGGGTGGCCGAGATTCGAAGGGTAATAGATATCCCTCCCGAAGGACATCTACAATCCAGGTCGGCGGCGTAGCGCTGCCAAGTTGCCCAATGGCTGGCCAGGCACCCCCCCACTTCCGGCAGCAGGTGAGGGGGAACGCCGTCCCTAGCGTTTCCCCCTTTCTTTCGACTTCTTCCCAGAGCCTCCACAGGGAGGAGGAAGGGCTGGGAGGAGGGCTGGTTACGGCTCCCCTTTGTAGAAGTCGAAGAAGACAGAGTCTTTCCCCGGGGCTTCGACGCAGCTACCGTCTAGCCCACCGAGGAAGCGCTAGCCGAGCTCTTAGACTTGGCCGCAGTCCGAGGCTGCCCAGAAGCCTTCGAGGACTGCCTGGTGAACCAGACGGTCACTGTCGTCAGTGCGCCGTCTGTCCACCGCAGCGTCCACCATCTCTCCTGGGAAGAGAGACGTGGAACTCCGTAAAGGTCCGTTGCGAAGTCCCCCAACGCCGCTTCACGCCCGGCCGCCCCTGGAAACCCGAGTAAGGACAGCGTCCCTACGTCGGAGAAACCAGGTTGGCCCACAGGTTCACCGTCTGGTGGGCAAGGAAGGAGATGGCTCTTCCCCAGACTGGCAAAGTCTCCTAAAGGCCGAGTCATCTTCGGGAGAAATTCCCCCGGAGTTGGCTGCAACCTTAGATACTGTGAGGGACCACAGATCTAAACAGGAGACGGCCTGGAAAGCTGCCATGGCAGTAGATTCCAGGCCAAGTGCCTCTTGCTGCGAGAACCTAAGGTTCTCGGACAGGAGCTGCTGCAGAGACACACCCGGAGTCAGCCTGGCTAACTCCGGGTTCACCTGTTTGGGCGGCATCGGGTCCTCAGATGGCACGTAAAAAACGCCGCTGTCGCAGCAGAGGAGGTGGAAGCAGCTTGCTCGACCTGCCAGACTTGAGAGAACCGTCTTGCCCGGAGACAAGCGATTCTACCTGGTCCAGCACTGAGTCGGCAAGCTCGGAACGCGGCAAACCCACCGTCGGTCTGGGTTCCCTCTTCGGGCCCCAGAACGACTCGAGCCGGGACGTGGGCTCGGATGGTGGGAGCGGCGATCCTTCCGCGAGGTCGTTGTGCTGACGAATCAGCGCAATAACCTCGGCAAAGTTCCTCTGGATCTCAGGAGTGACTGCGTCCTGCGGAGTCGGACCATCCAGTCCCTCAAACAGGAGCATCTCCCGAGACCCTCCTCCCTCGAGGGGAGGAACAGCGACAGACCCCTCTCGGTCTCCTCCAACCACTTGTGCATACGACCTGGCTGGTCCGAGAACCGTGCCTGGTACGTAGGACGACGTGGTGGGATCTGAGGGGCGCACCCTCACGATCACTCCTCAATACCTCGCCCCTCCCGGTGTAACCCGAGGAGGTTGAAGGTATGGGAGAGGCAGACCTGACGCTCCCTCCTCGCTCGCTGGCAGAACCAGTGGGCTTGGAAGACTGCAGGCGATCGTCAACCCGCGGTGGCGATCGAGCTGCAGGCCTAGTCGAGCCGTCTCGCTGTGGAGAACGGCTGGACGAGAACAGCGGACCCCGGTCTCGTGTGTCAGAGGAGCTGGTGCTGGTTGCCGTACCCGATCGCTCTCTGTGAGAGTGACGGTCAGGCGACCGGCGAGCTCCACTGTCACGGTGAGACCGGTGCGTATCCTCACGGCGCGTCACGTCGCTGGTACCAGCCGTGGCTGCCGGCCGGCGAACGGGGGACCTCTTCCCAGCCTCAGCCCGTGGCCGGTCATGGACCGTCACGTCCGCCCGGGCCCCTAGCCAGCTGCTCGCCGCAGAGAGCGAGAGCTGGTCTGGTGATAGTCGCGTGAGCGGCTGTCACCAGTCTTCCGCTCCGTGCCGTGAACCTGACGCTGAGCTGGCTCAGAGGTCCTGGTTCCTAGCTGCCACGGTCGCTGGTAGGCGACCGTACACTCGGTACCTCTCGCGAACGAGAGGCCGAGGACGGATCCTGCTGCCATGGTCGAACCACTAACAGCAGGTGAGGAAGTGCCGGTATTAGCGGCACTCCTCTGGTCCCCGTAGTCTTCTTCCTTGCGGAAGAAGAGACGGGTCCTGCCCCCGAAGGAGCAGGGTGACCAGCGGAAGAACCCCCCGTCTCACCAGAGCGAGACGGGCCCTTAGAAGTTCCCGAAGGAGACTTCTTAGGGGGGGGGGAGGCGAACCTTCTTCTTCTTAGGCGGGGGAGCCTTAGAAGAAGAAGGGGAAGAGGGCGGCAGGACGACGACGACGACGAAGAAGACGATGAAGACGACGACGACACCTTCCTCCTCTTCTTCTTCTTCTTCGTCAACCTCCTCAGGACCGATGTCAGATCTGTCATCCAGAGCGGAGCCGGGGCTGCTGTTGCCAAAGCAACAAGGCCCGGACGCACCTGTACCGAACAGATCAGCATCGGGAGCAGCGGAGCCAGGAACAGGAACAACGTCAGCAGGTGCAGGCATCACAGGAACAGCAGTGGAGACGCAGGAGCAGGTACAGGAACGGCAGCACGTGGTCGGCAAACGTCACGTCCGTGAACAGCGGCTGGGCAGGTACGGCAGGTACGGCAGGCTGTACAGGCGGGTCCAGATGGACGGACCAGCGGCACAGACAGCCTTGGTACTGGATGGGAGGTCCAGGGGCGAGCTCTTCGGGCACACGAAGTCCGGTCACGGCAGCACGGCAAACCCAGCGGCGGCATCACACTCCCCCGTGGTACGGCGACTGGCCCCTGCCACCGATGTAGTTGGTGTGACAGAGACCGCAGTGCGGGGTGTACACCAGGTGAGGAGGTGAAGCATAGCCAGGCGTTGTAAGGGTCGTGGGTGGTGGTCGTAACCGTAGCATGCGTGACCGCCACAGAGCCAGCGAGATGGTAGAGCAGCCCCTGGACACTCGGCACGCGCTGCAGCCCCAACGATGCCCACACCTGTCCGAGGTCGTCCTTCGCGGCAACCGCACCTGAGGAAGCAAAAGTCGGGTGATTAGCAGGATCCTCTACCCAGCTCCCCGCTCGCGCGAAGACGAACGGATAGAGGACCCAGAGTACAACTCGACATCGGGGTATCTAGCGCCCTCCTCCACACTCGACAGGTCGGGTGAGGAAAAGGACCTAGAAACCCCCCCCGAAGGGGAAGGCGCCAAACGTGGGAGCTGAGCGGGCGGCAGGAAAGAAGACGAAGTGTCCGTAACCAAAGGAGTCGCGGGAGAGCTTTCCGACGACTCCTTTGCAGGTCTTCGCTTCTTCCTGCCCTCGTACAAAGTCCACTGCGCCTCCGACCAATTAGAACATACTTCACAGGGCTCGGCTCGGGTGCATTCGCGCCCCCGACACCGAGCGCACAAAATATGTGGGTCAATTTCCGGGAATGAGCGGAACTTTCCGCATTTACGCCCTTCGGTACCCGGGCATAGTCTCCGTGGGGTAGCGAGGCGTGGAGATTCCATTATTGATCAATTCAAAATTGAAGAAATAAGAGAGGAAATGATTGTACTTACAAATGTTCACACACAAACACAACCAAATACTCATGAAAGCAAACGACGAGAAGCGGGCAGAGAGCGTCGAACACACACGTCCACTCGCTGTGAGGCCGAAAGCAAAAGTGGTTTGTTTACCTCCCAGTCGCGCGCGCGCGCCTGTCGGACAAGCAGTTAACTACCGAACCCCTTGTTCGAAAGCTTACGACCTATCCAGCTGCCGCTAGTACCTTCCTATTGTAAAAGGACCGAAGGTTTGTATGCCGTGTCGGAACAAACGTCCTTGCACTGTCTCTGAAACCCATAGTAGACATGCTGCTTAGTTGTCAATCAAGTTTTTATAACCAAGTATTTTTTACAAGCTAGCTATTGAATAAATTTGTATTTTTCTCAGTCAAAACATATGCCCCTCAATGCTAACTTTCCTCTTTTAACGACTTTCTGGTCATTGCAAATTCGGCCCCATAATTTCTTATGGTGCGAAAACAGACAGAGGCCCATGGACCGAAAACGACTGCGTCACACTACGGCGATAATCCAGCAGTAAAACATCTTCATATATCCAAAAAGTAAATAATAAAGATATATATGCGCATTACGATTATAACAATTACATGTATAGCTGATAACAATCTGCATGAATAACTGGTAAACTGTTCTGCAATGACAGTTGAGTATAGCAATTATTTACAATAGGTACGAAAGTCAAGATGTCGTGACGTCATAATACAGAACTTAAAAGAACGTTCTAATTCAGAAAAATAATTACTTAAATTTGAGTCAGAGTCGAGTTACTTTTTCAATAACGAATATTTTCAAATTAATCATCATCATATGTAAAATATTGATGTTTTACTACTTATTTAAAAATTAGCCAAGAGCACGCTTCTCGTCATCTTCTACCCCAACAGCTGTTTACGCCTGGCTTGTTGTTGATGAGAAATCATGTTTCGATTGTTGTGATAAAAGTGCTCCAGCGTCTGTGGGTACAAGTGGTGTGCGGATTTATCACAGGAAATGGTTAGTTTATTGACACAAGCTACTCCGTAAACATCGAGATGGCGTCAATCTCTTTAAATACCTCGAGTTGTAAGTAAAAATGTTTGAACGCGTTTTGGTGAGATTTGCACTACGTTTGAGACCGTTTTCAGTACCCTCTGTTTAAATCTGTTTAAATCTTAAAATTTGGCCTTAATTTCTAACTTTGGGGAAAATACTTACTTCGAAAGGAGAGTAGAGGTCTTTAGCTCCGTTTCTCACAACAACAAGTCGCGACTGATGCCCATCTCGAGTGTCAGGACGCGTTATAATGTACTTTTTCGGAGGGTGGCTTGCATTGATGGTAGCTGGCCTGCGTGGCCTGCTGTGATGATCTACCCTAAATACCTCGAGTTGTAAGTAAAAATGTTGAACGCGTTTTGGTGAGATTTGCAGTACGTTTGAGACCGTTTTCAGTACCCTCTGTTTAAATCTTAAAATTTGGCCTTAATTTCTAACTTTGGAGAAAATACTTACTGCGAAAGGAGAGTAGAGGTCTTTAGCTCCGTTTCTCACCAACAACAAGTCGCGACTGATGCCCATCTCCGGTGTCAGGACGCGTTATAATGTACTTTTTCGGAGGGTGGCAAGCGTTGATTGTAGGTGGCCTGGTTGGCCTGCCTTGGTGATTTACCCTACCTATCACATTATGTTGACGAAACTTCAATCTTTTGAATGGTATGCTTGGAGTTGTAATTGTATTCTTGTTTCACCATTTAAATATCGAGTGAATAAGACCTGTCCACCGTGATAAGGGTTGGTAGTCGCTGGTGTTTCCCCCAAAGTACTTTTTCGGAGGGTGGCATGCTGTGATCGTCGGCGAGTTGATCCAGGCCATGCGGTTGTTTACCCTAACTGCAAACATTTGTCTGAACCTGAGCAGACTCTAGAAAAATATTCCACGGGGGGGAGGGGGGGGGGGGGGGGGAGAGGCCCGATCCCGCGAATAACGAGCCGCGAAAAATCCTACAGAATTCGGTGTGTGTTGAATTCCGCCTTTCATCATCGTCCCCCGAAAGGTGAGACAGCGGCCGCCGGGAGGTACAGACACGCCCTAGCTCTACGCCTAAGCTTGTTAAAAACTCAAGAGTAAAGTAAAACAAACAAAACAGGGAGTAAGGAAAAGGCTCCGGCCACAAACCTCTTTCCTTTTGGATGTTCTTTGTCTGTTGCCCTGGCTGCCTCAGGCGCTCCACCAGGACCATCAACACCGCCTTGTTATTTCCCTTCTTCTCCAGCCCTCTGGCCTCCAGTTCAGCCACTTTCGCCTTGATGGGGTCTAACTTAGCACTCATCACGTCAATGCTCACTTCCTAACCCTAATCCAAACGTCAGAATAGAGTTAATTAACAGAAATAACAGACGCAGCCTCTGACCTACAACAGCCTACATTTAAATGGCGGGCGGCGGCTGCCTTTGGTAGTAGTAGTAGTAACTGGTGTTTTACTTTGAAACGGCTCCCCTTTTGCGCATTCTTGTCCTCATTTGTTTGCGTTGAAGTTTAATGTTTCTGTCATACTATAAACTTTTTATCGAGGATTTCCTATTTTCCGTTTATGATTTCGAAAGGCCTGCAAATAAGAGGATATTAGCCATCGATTCCTCTTTATTTTCTCGATATGGCCGCTACACAAATCTGTAACTTTCTAATGTCACTATGTACTGTTCAACAGAGTAAGAAATGTCCTTAGTTTTCAGTTATTTCTTCCCCTTTCAACCTAATCCTATCGTCTAATTCTAGTGTACGTAGTCTAGCCCTACTGATAAGCATTGTTTTTTTTTTCAGTTATCATCATTCCAGATTTCTTCTTTTGTGCTTTATTTCTATTTTCTATAGATTTTTAAGGTTTTCCTGTCACTTACTTCTCTCTGCCATGCTTCCTGTCCCACTTAGCTACCATTTCTTTTACCTGCTTGCCTTTGAGTGTTTCACTCTTACTTAAATTTGTTTAATTCTTTCAGATGTTTGTTTATTTGCACAATCCAAATGTCTTTATTAACTTTATATTGGTCTAGGAGTCTAATTCAAGTTTGTTTCAGATAGAATAGTAGTTTAATCTTCATATCCCTCGAGTTGGGGGCAGGAAGAGGCTGTGTACCTTGGTACTTTCAGAATTGTTCTGTACACTCGATTAACAACTTTTTTTTTTTTTAGTCATTTGTGACTTATTAAATTTCGCGATTTCAATTGAAAACCAAAAATGGTCTCGCAATCCAATGTGATAGTAGTAGTGGGGTGATTTATCTTTGAAACGGCTCCCTTTCTCGTTCTATTCATGATTGCGTTTAAGTTTTGGAGGAATAATGGGAGGAGACGCCTTGCTGCCGCTGCGGGATAAGTGAAGCCACTCAGGTCGCTGGCCGCCATATTGGGACTGGCAACTGAATCAGGGTTGCCAAATGGAATAATGAAGTGGCGCTAGATTTTCACCTACGAAAAAAAAAAATATTACGAGGAAAGCGCAAAATTTTAAACTAGCAATTCCTCAATATTCCGTGTCACATAAAGGCTATAAAGTATGTTTTCCTTTTACCCCCTTTTGGCACATTATATATCAGCCATTGCTCTTTGGCTACCAATACGAGATTGGTTAACTAAAGACTCTCTCTCTCTCTCTCTCTACGTATATGTTTATTCATACATGCACATCTCATAATAATATGGTTACTCTCTTTGTTAATCATTCTGTTTATTAGACATTCCTTATCAATCTTAATGTGGTGAATTGAATAAAAAACATCTCTCTCGTTAGATACATATTTATTTTCAACCTTAAATGTTGTAGTCTTGAATAAAGGCATAGTCTAAAAAACTCATGTACTATAATTTCATAAGTAGTATATTTTGAATTGGAATTAATACGAGAAAATTAAGTAGCAATAGTAATAGTAGGAGGGGGAAGAAAAACATTTAGTTGCTAGTAGCACCACAATTAGGCCTCCTCCAGATCAATTGCCTTTAGTACTTAATTTGGTAGCTCATATGTATTACAACACTTCTCACTTATTTTTAATCCATACTTTACAGACATTATGGCATTTAATGTCGAGATTTACATTCTGTTACGAAGCTTATTCTTTATCATATTCATGTGACTGAAGGAGCGCTCTACATCGGCGTTAGAGTGTGGTAAGCTTAAGGCCGAGAGCGCTACTTCAGATAATTCTTTAAAGGGATTTTCACCTGAGGAGTCTCTGTAGTTTGCTACTTCCGTCCAAAATTTCAGAGTATTAGCAGTCTCTGTCCACTTTGTAAGATGGAGTTTTTTCCATTGAAAGTGAACATTGGTAAGATATTCGGCATTATCTCCCACAAGAAGCTTAGACAGTTCAATTATGTCAGGCTTAATAGGCTTCAACACCAAAATTAGGGCACCTCTCCCGTATGCGCAGTTCTGTTGGTGCAGGAAAACAGTTCTCAGTTAATTCTTTTTCACATTCATAACCTAGATAAGGCCTCGGATCCAAGAAATTTTCAATCACAGTGTCATTGAAACTCTTTTTCCAGGGATGACAACTTTAGAACACAGAGAGTTAATCAAGTGCATTAGATCCTTTAGCAACTTTGTTGGATCCTGCGATTCTGCTTCAAAGTTCTTATTCACTGCTTGCGCTTCTTTTAAAATGGGTTTTAAAAATGTAAGCAGTACATAGTTTTCTTTCTCTGTGTACATTAAATACAACTGTTCTGTTGTGTAGCAACGTTCTTGGTTACGGGACAATTCAAAATGCAGTTTTAGCTCATGCCACTGATTTAAAATTCTAGTAACTGCACTCTCTATTGACAGCCACCTTGTTGCACTGCACTGCACTAATTTAAGAGGGTCTGTACCATCATTGAGAACACCATAGAGCTCGCTATACTTTCGACTGTCGAAGCGACGAATGGGAAAAACCAATTATATGCCTTTCCTTTATAATAATCCAGGTGGCGAGGCATACACACACTAGCTGCATGAGACACGGCCAGTTGAATTGAATGACACACACATTTAACTAAAATTAAATTTGGTACTACTGATTTCAGTTTTGCATAAACATCATCATTAATTCCCACCATCACCGAGGCATTATCAGTCCCCAGAGCAAGGAGCTTTAGTAAGTCTAACCCACGTTTGCTTAAAGCAGCTTTCAGGGCATCACAAATTCCCGCTGCATTGCATTCCTTCAGCTCGATGAAGTCTAAAAATGATACAACAACTCGCTTCTTGGCATCAGAATAATACCTTATGACTATCCCCAACACTTTCATAGTTGTAATATCATTGCTTTCGTCGATGATTAAACTAAATTTCCTCTCACCAATGTCGCACACAACATGTTTTTAATCACACCAATGCACTGCGATCGCCTTGATTTTTAGATCACTACATCCGTTTACTATCATCAAGACATCCTTTGCAGATGTCGGATAAATGATCTGCAACTCTTAATGAACAATGATTTGCCACAAAAAGTGCTAATTTTCCCTTTGATCTTTTAGTATCACTATTTGTTTTCTTAAACGGTAGCCCATTTTGACGCTTAGAACTGAAAGGCTCTTCTGCCTTTTTATGCTTGTCTGTATTCCTGTGTCTCTCTAAATCACAGAGCTTGGAATTCAGAAAGCATTTACAATAATTGCAAAAAGCATTTTACTATCACCCCTTTCAACTGGCCTCAGCCACTGTTTATATCTCGTGTCATTTAGCCAGTCTGCACGAAAGCGCTGTTTATATTGCTGTTTTCCCATATTGTAACCTAAACTTGCAGACAAGAATTCCAATAGACTATAGATTTCCAAAATGACCAGACTTCTCTGACTCTTGGGGAGCTGTTTGGGTCCTCCCACGTGTGCTTAATCTCCGCGTATCCGCCAAATTTATAACAACAACACAGAGGTAAAAATAATTTCTCCCATTACAGATATCAAATATCATCTTTTCCATTTCGGAGAATTTTAAATTAATTACATAGGTTCACGACTGGTAGTTTTTAATGCAATAACAAGAAACTAATCAGATTTTCTACCAACGTGGCATCTGATTTTGGTGTCGTCAATATTTCAAACAGCTCCACGTACTACGTTTAAATCCTCGGATAAGCTGCTTAGATTCTCTCCAGGGACCACTTTCGGTGGTCGCCGGCATACCTTTGTCTAGAGGCATTTTCTCCTCTCTACAAATATCTTGATTTCTTAATATCGTAGGTATAAATTGGTGAGCAAGGAATATGAAATAAACAACAAAGTGAGTTTGACGATTGAGAAAATAAAAATCGTATACAGACATCTCTCTCTCTCTCTCTCTCTCTCTCTCTCTCTCTCTCTCTCTGACAAAATAATAGATATGAAACAATGACTGAATATTGCTTGAATACGATATGGCAACAAAGTTCTGGCCTGACTGAAGTGTAGAGTGACTTTGACACCGGCTTACAATAATTCATTCCTGGATCCTGGTCATCAGGGACATCAACTAAACAGCAGAAGAAAAGGCAATCGTATGCTCTTATACAAAATAAATAAGTATTTTCTAAAAAAAAAAAAAAAAAAAAAAAAAAAAAAAAGCGCGATATGAAGGCCTATGTTATCCCATAAAAAAAAAAAAAACTCACTCGGACTGTTGTAAGATGTAGAGAGAGAGAGAGAGAGAGAGCAGGGCGGATGCAGGAAGATTTAAGTACCTGGAAATGAAAAACAACCCCTATAATCTTATAATTATAGCCTCAGGGTTTGACTCAAAGACATTCAAAGGTGTGTCATACACGAGCCAGTTGTTGTTTTTGTAAAATTGGCATCAGGGCAAATTTTAAATAATTTTCCATTACCTTCGATAAAGCGCCAAATTTCACGCTAGAAAATCATAAAAATCTCTAGGATTGCGCGACCGCGCAAATTGGAAAACAATGGCGCTAGATTAAATATGAAAACTCCAGATCAAGTATGAAACGCGCCAGTTTGGCAACCCTGAACTGAATCCCTGGGTCGACCGTAGGTGCGCGACCTTGCGATGATTAAGGTGTCATACTTTTTATTTATGATACGCTATGTTATTTTAATTCATTCTTTTAGTTTTCTTGTGTGCCTACTCTTCTGCTTACGGTACACATAATTTCGTACGACATTTTATCCGCAGACAGTTAACACGTTTACTGAAACTATAATGCCTTGATGAAAAAATAAGTGAATTTGAGGGAAGTGAAGCTACTATATGGTATTCAACGCCTTATTTGACGTATCAGATTCTCGAAATCTAAATACCAAAAGATTTAAAATCCCAATTCAGAAGAATAATGCAAGTGACATTTAAGATTTTCTAATAAAAGCAGAAACATATATAAGATCTTTGAGACTTCAGGATGGTAAAGACATCTTGAAATAAATCGAAAAACTGGTTTCATTGGCTTTCTCTATTGCATACGAAGTCTTCACATTCTGTACAAAACTTGTATTGCATCAGATGATGGGCCTTTACCATTTTTGATGACCTACAAATTCAGTCAGGATCATATTGAACTATTCTTTGGTCAAGTAAGAAGTATGGGATGCCATAATGATAATCCAACAGCGAGACAATTCTCTGCTGCTTACAAAAGGCTACTTGTACATAATGACTTAATGGATATCATTTGTGGCAACTGCTTGCCATCAGAGTCGGTACCCATATTAACTGCTTCAAGCAGCATAAAAGAGCAGGTTGCAGTAAGGAATATAAATGCTTTTGTTTCAAGACATCGAGTTTTGGAAGTTCAAGAAGCATATTCAGATGGCAAGGAAGATGATTATGATTATATTCCAAACCATTACCACTTGTCAAAATGTTCAAATAAAATAGTAGCTTATATTGCAGGCTTTGTTATTTTTAAGTTAAAAAAAAAAAGTCTTTACAGTGCGAGGTCTGCATTGATGCATTAACGTTAACAGACGCTAATTTTCGTCACATCCTCATCAAATTAAAAACCAAAGGAAAATTGGTGTATCCATCAAATGATGTTATTGATATATGCAATACATGCGGAAAAATACGAGGGAAATGTTGTCCTGCAACAAAACACTGGGGAGAGTTAACTTCCATAAATTAGTTAGTTCAGTATTGGCAGCTTACAGAGGCAAAACAATATTTTCAGAGTTCGATTACCACATGTATGATACTCAACCATTGGACAATCACTTAAACTTATTGTTTGTTTGTATGGTGCTTTTACGTTGCACGGAACCAGTGGTTATTCAGCAACGGGACCAACGGCTTTACGTGACTTCCGAACCACGTCGAGAGTGAACTTCTATCACCAGAATTGCACTTATTGCTTAAAACAATAACTGAAAAATATTTGCAAGCGAGATATAATTATGCTGGTAAGCGGATTACTGCTAAACTTCAATCGCAGGTCGCAGTAAAGAGGCGCCAGATATACACTAAGTTATTCATTTAGTCGGTCAAAAATTCCTAATAGTTGGCGATAACAAACAGACATAAGAGAATAGGTTTCAAATTTGTGGCCAGTAATAGGTTATATGTATATAAGATTATGAAAAATTTGTATTATATTTCTGAGTAGTAAGTATGGTATATTATGTATTATGAAAACAATCAACCTATGTTATTTAAAATAATGATAAAATGTCTAACACTTTTCGCCTCCATTTATGCCATGAAAAGACGCATTATGAAAATAAAAGATTGGAAAAGTAACTGAAGCGTTTCTATTAATCCTTATGGTGTGGTGTGTCTTTTGCCAAATTGCCAGTCCTAGGCGTGGCTGCCACGCGGTAAACTGGCTTCACTTTACTGAATGGTCTGACCCATGTGGGGCGTCTTCTCCCATTATTCCTATTTTTCAGTTTCTTCTTTCGAAAAGATTCACTAACAGAAGTATATTAGCCAACAATTCCTCTACTATATTTCTTTGATATGGCTGCTGCACAAATCTATAAATGATCTATATTTATATGAAACTATGTACCGGTCAGTAGTAAAAATTTTCAGTTATTTCTACAATTTTGTATCTTGCCCTTTTAATCTATTCCTATCATTCATTCTACTGTACCTAGTCGAGCCCTACAAATCAGCATTGTCTGTCATGCTTTTTATCCCATACAGCTACCATTTCTTTTGCCTACTTACCTTTATTGTCTGTTTTATATGGTGTTTTTACGTTGCATGGAACCAGTGGTTATTCAGCAACGGAACCAAACAGCTTTACGTTACTCCGAACCACATCGAGAATGAACTTCTATCACCAGCTATACACCTCTCACTCCTCAATGGAATGGCCGAAAATCTAACCCACGACCACCGAGGTGGGAAGCAAATCCATACCAACCAAGCCAATGAGGCACTTACTTACCTTTATTGATTCTCTTTACCTTTTTCTTATTTTAATATTGGTCTATGGCTATATTGAATAGGAAGCTATTTCTACCACTCTCAACTGTATGTTTCATATAGAATTGCTTATTCTTGATATCGCTTGCGTTACAGGGAGTAGCCCTACTTTCAGATCTTAAAGTACAACTTGCTGTACAACTTGGTTCGTTCTGTATAATTTTTGCAGATTATTTATGTCTTTCTTGTCGAGTTTTATGACTTTCATGGCATACATGAAGGATGGCATCGATAATCTTACCAATACTTTTCCTAGTTTTTACCCCACCGTAACAGCTTTTACTGATGACTGCATTTTATTATATTATTTAGGACAAGTGCTGGGACCTATGACGGCATTCAGCACTGAAAAGCAAAATGGGTTAATCTAAGTAATAGTGGCACATCAGGTATTTCTTTGAAAATTAGTTTTCTATAGTACTTTGGTGCTTCTTAACAATTTTCCATTAGTTTTTTGGTGCCAAGCTCACTCAAAATACAGGTTACATAATTTTCAAGACAACCAGTGCATTAAAGTAGTTTCATGATTTTCTAAAAACGTCTTGGGGACACAGCAGCGTAGGAATGCAATACAGGGACTGCCTATATGAACATTTACCATATCAAGATGAACAGCAAACTATTCTAGAAGCCCAATTTCTAGCATTACGGACAGGGCTGCGTGAACTTAAATTTTCATAATCAAGTGCACCTTTCCAAGTGGTTTAACCCTAGCCAGGAAAGGCCACAGAATATAAATTATTCGTGTTATATAACCATTGCAGGATGCAACCGTTATTTTATGGGTTCATAGGACAGCATCTTTTGCATAAAAGCACACTTTTGTAGAGCCTTCAAAGTATCCATAATAAAGTGCCAGACAAATAATGGGAATAAAACAAATAGAAATTACTAAACTTTACTAATAATGAAAAAAAAATCCCTTACAAAACTTCATGTTGTGGTGGCTGTACAACGGTTGTTCTGGATGTATAAAAGTGAAATTGAAATATAATTTGCTGTATACATTTTTATATTGAATATTAAAAGTTTTTTATATTAGTCACTGTTCTCTCCCATGAATACTAATATGTAGTAGCTTATCTGATTGCAGGGTCTGCTTGGTTGGGGAGGGCGTATTACCTCTTGAAGTAGTTGGCTGCAGTGTGTCAGGAGGGAAATAAGACAACAGAAACTGACAGGAATAGTAAGGACCTGATAAGAGATTAGCATAAAAGGTTGATAAACACTGCGCGCAGTTTCGTCGTCCGTATTTTTTGGAAACATTGCAATGACTGCACCAGAAGCTTGCATAACATTGAAAACTGTCATGTAATCTAGATTCATTGTGGGCGTCCAAATTAAAAACCCACAGAGGGGACTAGTGCACCTCATACGGTGCATGAGGTTCACGTAGCATCCTTGAGACCACTACCTGCAACCCCTTTCATTCATTTTTATTCTATCTCCTTTCATATCTTTCTTTCTCCTTTTACATTCCACCCTTCTGAACTATTTACTGCCAATTTCCCTT
>NC_061091.1:73813143-73863143 GCF_015104395.2 Macrobrachium nipponense | reverse complement strand
AAAAAATGCCACGGAGGACATACATCACCGAGAGGAGACGAAGATGCCAGGCCATAAACCCATGAAGGACCGTCTGACCCTTGCATTGTGTGCAAAATGCTAGTGGTGACTGTAAAAGAAAGCCATGCTAGTCTACATTCTGAAAATCCTCGAGCGTTCAAGTCACACAAATTCTGAAAGAAAAACTGCACGTAATGTGGCGCGCGAATGCAAGGGCATGGGTTACGCTGCAGTTCTTTACAGATTGGGTAAACCTCGTCTTCGGTCCTTCAGTGAAGGAATATCTTCAAAAGAATAACCTCCCATTGAAAGCCTTATTAATTTTGGATAATGCTCTGGCCCACCCACCTGGTCTTCGAGATGACATTCTCGAGGAGTTCCAGTTTGTGAAAGTCCTCTACCTCCCACCCAACACGACTTCCATCCTGCAACCAATGGATCAGCAGGTCATTGCAAATTTAAAAAGCTTTTCACAAAGCACTTGTTCCGCCGATGCTTGAGGTGACAGAGAACACAAGCTTACCCTTCGAGAGTTTTGGAAAGAGCATTACAATATCGTCGTATGTTACGTATCATTGACTCGGCATGGCAAGAGGTAACGAGACGAACCTTGAACTCGGCGTGGAAAAAAGCTATGGCCTGATGCTGTTTCAGAGAGGGACTTCGAAGGGTTCGTACCCCAAGCAACGGTTGGAGGAGATTGTGTCCCTCGGAAAGTCGATGGGTCCTGGAGGAGATGAGGGAGACGTCAAACGAACTCGTCGAGGAACATGAGGAGGAACTCTCAATTGAGGAGTTAAAGGAGCTGCAGGTGATGCAACATACGAAGGCCCGGCAAGAGAATTAGCAGCTGTAGCGAGGGGGAGGAAGAGCCGGAGGAAGTGATTCCTACAAGTCAAATTAAAGACATGTTAGCAATGTGGGAAACACTTTCGAGTTTCATTGAACAGAAACATCCAGAAAAAGTTTCGACTAGTCGTGCTTCAGCGTTATTTAATGACATTGTTTGACTCATTTCCGGAACATTCTAAAAGGGAGGCAGAAGCAAAGCTTTTTGGATAAATTTTGTTTAAAGAGAAGCGCAAATGAAAGTGCCGAAAGTGATTCTAAAAGGCAGAAAAACAAGTGCTGATTAAAACTTACGTATCGCTTAGGTTAAGTTTTAAGTTTAAAGTGCATTTAGTATTTTTTTCAAATTTAAGTTAAGGAAAGTGCAAATTTTTATTAAAGTTAAGGAAATGCAGTTTTAGTTTACATTTTAATGTTATCATTTTGTGTTCGAAAAAATGCTGTTTACGTAACGGACTAGACCCCTCCCTGCTCCCTCCTCCTCCTCCTCCTCCGCCACTCGACTCCGTTAGCCAGCCGCACTCGCCTGTCAGCAAGGTAAGATTACGTGTTCTTAACTTTTTGTTTTTGTGTTACGTAACTTTGTTATTCATTGCTAAATTTTAGTTTTAGTTTACATTTTAATGTTCAACGGGGACTAATGTAGCCGGTCCACCCCTCCCCCTCCGTCACTCGCCTCCCTTAGCCGCCCGCACGCGACTGTCACCAAGGTTAGATAAATTAACTTTTTCTTTTCTTTATTTTACTTTAATTCTATTCATTACTAAATATATTACTATATAATTTTTTTGTACTATATTTCTACATTTATATGTGTGTTTTCTTCATTATTTACGATTTGGTTTGGGGGTATATTTCATAGGTCTGGAACGGATTAAATACATTTCAGTTAATTTAAATAAAGGGAAAAATGATTTGAGATACAAGTTTTTCGAGTTCCGAGCCCGGTTCCGGAACGAATTAATCTCGTATCTCAAGGTACCACTGTATATATATATATATGTATATATATATATATGTATATGTATATGTATATATATATATATATATATATATATATATATATATATATATATATATATATATATATATATATACATATATACAGTGGTCCCCCCGTATTCGCAGGGGATGCGTACCAGATCCCCCGTGAATAGTTAGAACCCGCGAATAGTTGGAACCCCCATAAAAAATGCTGAAAGTAGCCTATTTTGTTAGTTAAAACTCAGGAAAAACCCACTAAAAATTTTTATACTTGATTTTTTTTTTAATAGTTTTATCACAAAAAGTGCATTTTATGATGAAATTGATAAAAAAACCCAGGAATTTGTGGATATTTCTCATAGAAACATACCGTGAATATGAATTTTCTCGAATAATGCGGGGAAATGTTCCCGACAGGAATCCGCGAACCCAGAGAACAGCAATACGGGGGTCCACTGTGTGTGTGTGTGTGTATATATATATATATATATATATATATATATATATATATATATATATATATATATATATATATATATATACATACATATATATATATATATATATATATATATATATATATATATATATATATATATAATAGTGTAAAAATTAAAAAGTGAAGAATTTCTGACTTAAATTCAGTGATTTTGCAAGATGTAGACTAGGTTGAGGGAGACGGAGATGTATATGTTAGGGAGCCTGGAACAATAAGGCTAAAAATGACTAGAGTATGCAATAAATACATTTTGGTGATTTGAAAGATACAGGCTAGGATAAGGAAGCTCAGTAGTACTGGCAGTAAAAGTGCTTGGCAGTCTGGAATGATACTGCTAATGATAGAAATGAAAATAAAGTACAGTATAAATTTTACAGTGTTTTGTAAAATGTAAAACAATTTATACAATAAAAAAGTGAAGAATACCTTACTTAATTCTATTGGTTGGCTTGCTTCCTGGGATGGGCAAACTGTTTGTGGATGTAGAACAGGCCTACGATGTGGAATCTGCAGGCGTTTGAGAGTCTGGAATGATAAAAGATAAAAATGAAACAAAAAGTGCTGTAATAAATATATTAAGTATTTTTAAACACAACTTTTAAAAAAATTCATACACCTAAAAAAAAAAAAAAAAAATAAAACAAGGGGAAGAATTCCTTACCTGATGGAGCTGAAGAGGCTACAGGTTCGGGTTCCGGTTCAAGAGAATCTGGACTGGACATCACTTCTGCAATGATAAAATGACTTGGTTATGCAATACAGTATATGTATATGCAAATATAAATTACAGTAACAGTGTTATTAAATTCATAACAAATTATAAAACATTTTAAATACAGTAGTTTCAAAAAAAAAAAAAAAAAAAAAAAAAAAAAAAAAAAAAAAGTGAAGAATTCCCAACCTTGGTTATGAATGGTAGACGGTTGTGTTGGAGACTTCTTGAAGTAAGCTTCCAACCTACACTGAACAGTTTTCTTCATCTGCTTCTCCTGTAAAGTCTTTCTGTAAAAAAGTTAGACAAGCCATGGACCCCCCTTCGAACCTTCATGAACCTTTCCATGTTAGGGTCCTGAGCCTCGATCAATGCCAGCCCTTTCTCTATGTGGGAAAAACCTTTGGATAAACCCTCAACAGATAATTGTCTGAGCTTGGGCTGGTGTCTCTTCCTCCTCCTTGATCATCTGCTTCTCCAGCTCAATGAGGTCCTCTGATGTCAACTCCTCTCCATGGGATGCCAACAGCTCTCTGATATCCTTAGCTTCCACTGCCAAAAACCTAACTTTCTGCTATACCAAACAATTCTACTTAGTCCAACAGGTTTCAAGATCACCTTACCTTCTCAAGTCCTACAGAGTCATTTAGAAAATTGGCCGGACACAGTTTATCCAGGCCTCATTCAAATTCGTCTGCTTTATCTCTTCCCAAGCAACTAGCAATATTCTTGATAGCATCTAAAATACTGTAGGACCTCAAAAATTCTTTCAGAGTTAACTTGTTACCTTGAATGGCCTAAAGGCATTGTGTATTGTCCTCCTGATGGTAATAGGCCTTGAAGTTAGTGATGACTCCCTGGTCCATTGGTTGTAAAACTGATGTGTATTTGGAGGAAAGGTACACTACCTTCACATTAGGATTCAAATCATTCAAATTTGTAGGGTGACAAGGAGCACTGTCTAACACAAGCAAGACCTTAAAGGGCAATTTCTTTGAAGCACAATACTGTTCCACTGCAGGCACAAAGTGATAAACAAACCAGTCCTCAAAGATAACAATAAGTGTCACCCAAGCCTTCTTGTTTGAATTCCAAATTACAGGGAGTTGAGTCTTGAAGATGCCCTTTAAAGCCCTTGGATCTTCAACCAAATAGACTAACAGGGGCTTAAGCTTGAAGTCGCCACTAGCGTTACTCCCAAGAAGTAAAGTCAGTCTCTCCTTACTTGCTTTGTGGCCTGATGCAGACTTCTGCTCCTTGGAAATGTATGTACGACTAGGCATACGCTTCCAAAATAAGCCTGTCTCATCCATTAAACACTTGCTCAGCAGAATAACCTCCCTCCCTAATTATCTCAGCCAAACTCTTCGGAAATCTGTCTGCTACTCTTGATCTGCACCAGCAGCTTCACCTTGCAAACTTAAGGCTGCGAGAAAATTAGCACGAGCCTTAAAGCGGTTAAACCAACCTCTGCTAGCTGCAAACTTCACTTGCACTACCTTCCCCATTCTTCTTGACTACTACCTTATGCAACTCCTAGCCTTCTCTTGAATCATACTAAGGCTCACTGGAACATGTCGTTGGTTCTGGTCTTCAAGCCAGGTCACCAATAAAGTCTCCATCTCCACAAGGTTTGCAGTACGTTGCTTCGTTATTACCGTCTCGTTGGGACCGACGATTTTTACATGTTCTAGAATACGCTGCTTATCCTTTACTATCGAAAGAACAGTCGTTCTACTAAGGCGAGGCTACGGCCAATTTCAGTGTTTGTTTCTCCCTTCTCCGAACGCTTAATGATATCACCAATTTAACGTCCATTGTGATGGCCTTCCTCTTCTTCAATGCAGTACCATCAGACGCACCCATTCTGCCATTTTGGAGTCCTAATAAAGTTCCGCAGGACACACTGAAATGACAAAAAAGTAGAAAGATACAACTTAGCACAGCAGAGGCAAACATGTGAGAGATGGTTAGTTTAGTACATACTGTTGCATAGTACTACATGCTCAGAAACTAGCTCCAGTCTCTCATCCCTTGTGGCGCGATAAGCGCTGTAACTTTGGAACATCTGCTGTACCTAGAACAGATTTTTTTTATGAATATATTGAACAAAAGTGCATAAAGACTGGAATGCACAAGTTGGAGCCACTGTAACCCAGGGACTTACTGAGCAGTCCCAGGGCTACGCTGGACTCCACTTACGTCACTTCAATCTTACGGCAATTTTCAAATACCTGTAGTCATTAAAAAAATTGGTGCCAGGTTATGGTGGATGTTCCAAAGTTTTGACGTTTCAATATTACACTGCTGTTGTAAGCAAATGACTAGAATTAGTTTCGGAGCGTGTAGAGGGCCAAATACAGTGGGCCCCCCTTATTCGCGGGGGGGATGTGTACCAAGACAACCCAGTGAATAGTTAAAACCACCACTAAAAATGCTATAAACTGCCTATCTTGAAGTTCAGATACCAACTGTATACCTTTAATAACATCCTACTTCAAATATACCTAAAATTACTAACCTATTACTGCGTTAATCTTTGAGCTTATATTATTAATATCATTTCAAAGTCATCTTAAACATTTTACCATTTAAAAATATATACCTACAAACAAAAATAACAGGAGAAGAGAGAAGAAGGAGAGAGGAGGAAGGAGAGGAGAGAGAGAGAGAGAGAGAGAGAGAGAGGAGAGAGAGAGAGCAATGAATGGGCAACATCATATATCTGACCATAAGAGTGAAATTATGAATTATTTCTGAGACGACGAGAACAACAATGGGGGACAAGAGAGAGAGATAGAGGAGAGAGAGACAGAGAAGAGAGAGAGAGGGAGAAGAGAGAAGAGAGAAGAGAAGAATTTCCCGAGACTCACCGAACATCCGTTCCCCTCCCCTTGCTGCCAATTCGTATATCAAATTTAGTCATTTAACTCCCCCGCCCCCGCCCACCTTTCCTCCAATGGATACCCAAAAAAGACTGGGGAATCGACTCATTTTTCGAATTAATCTTTACATTAATTTTGAAAAACCATTTCTAAGAAAATCATTTATTTAGGGCAAAACTACAAAAACAATTTACAACATACGTGAGAAAAACAAATGAGAGAGGAGGAGAGAGAGAGAGAGAAGCGAGAGAGAGAGAGAGAGGAGAGAGGAGAGAGAGAGAGAGAGAGAGAGAGAGGAGAGAGAGGAGAGATGTTATTTTTACTGTTCAATCTCATTAACTTAATATTATTTGTAAATAGTACTGCATAGTATTAATATTTTACCATAAAATGTAGTAATGTCCTTAAAGATATACTTATACATACAATTCCAGCCCAAACAGAGAGAGAGAGAGAGAGAGAGAGAGAGAGAGAGAGAGAGAGAGAGAGAGAGAGAGAGAGAGAGAGAGAGAGAGAGAGAATTTACATGATCCTGAGAGGGGCAACACACACTTCCCCTCCTGACTTGACAGTTGCTGGACCCAGCCAACTCAGCTTGCTACTTGGAGTTCAAAGGCAAAACGTGGGGTAAAATGCATTTTCTTTCATTCTTACATAATTTATACACCAAAATTTTGCTAATTCACTTTAGTATTTTCTTTAATGAATTTATACTATCGCTGTTTACATTAATATTGATATTTGAAAATTAGTAAATCATTTATCATCAAAAAACACACATCTCTGTGAGAGAAGAGAGAGAGAGAGAGAGAGAGAGAGAGAGAGAGAGAGAGAGAGAGAGAGAAGAGAGAGATTATCGTAGTATTTGTAAAATACTTTCACATATGATTTTTGTAATTACAGTTATTATTATTATTATTATTATTATTATATGAAAATATTAATAAACATATTATACATATGTGTACCATAAAAATCTCTCATCTCAGTAGAGAGAGAGAGAGAGAGAGAGAGAGAGAGAGAGAGAGAGAGAGAGAGAGAGAGAGAGAGAGAGAGAGAGAGAGAGAGACCTGGAGTTCAAAAGAAAGATGCGTGAAGACTGGGATTTCCTTCATTCTTACATAATTTTTAAAATTTATAAACTAAAATCTTACTAATTCACTGTAGTATTTTCTTTATTGAAGTGATTGCTTTTTACATTAATATTATAATATTTGAAAATTAGTAAATCTATTTATCATACAAAAAGTATACATCCCTGTAAGAGAGAGAGAGAATTAGTATTAGTTATTATGTGAGATCATTTAATCTTATTAAACTTACCAATACAGTATTGATCAATATTAATAATTTAAAATTAGTAAATCATTTTTGTATCATAAAAATGTATTTAGGCATGAAAATAACATCAAAATACACTAATTAGTGATCCTTTATCGTCGGAAAATCCCGCGAATAGGCGGAATTCACAGCAAATAATGGGTAGATATGGTCCGGTGGAAGAAAAAATCCGCGAATCAGTGAGTCCGGGAATATGGGGGATCCACTGTAATTACCTACTATGGGTTGCTCACTCAGTGTAGCAATACAGTGGACCCCCCGTATTCGCGTTCTCCAGATTCGCGGACTCACACATTCGCGGATTTCTCTGGGGAACGTTTCCCTGCATTATTCGCGGAAAATTCGCGCATTCGCGGTATTTTTCTACGATAAATATCCACAAATTCCTGGTTTTTTTGATGAATTTCATCATAAAATGCACTTTTTGTGATAAAACTATTAAAAAACCAAGTATGAAAATTTTTTAGTGATTTTTCTTGATTTTTAACTAACAAAATAGGCTGTTTTTAGCATTTTCATAGGGGTTCCAAACATTTGCGGGTTCTAACTATTCACGGGGGGGTCTGGTACGCATCCCCCGCGAATACGGGGGGGACCACTGTACAATAAACACCCCTTATTCGTGGAGGATGGGTACCAGACACCCCACCGAAAATAGCTAAAAAATATCACAAATTTTTGGAAGTAAAATTATATTTTTTCCTAACTATACAAACCTGAGGTCCTTTACATAAGGAATCACTTTCGGCGTAGCTGGAATACAGCCGTTAAATTCTTGAAGAAGGTGGTTAGGCAGTAACTACTGCGTGGCAGGCGGGTAGGCTAGCCTGCCCGGATGTAAACACTCCACTTTGCCTTTCGGCCCAGGTTCAGATTGAGGGGTGGCATGAGGTGGGCATGTATGTAAAGGGCCTCAGGTTTGTATAGTTAGGAAAAATGCAATTTCTAGGCTCGGCCGTGTCGCTCCGTGAAATAGGTTCTTTTAGCACTATTTCTAAGGTAAAATATTGTTATAATACCAGAGAACTGCTAAATTGGATATACCAGAATATTCTGGTTCGCTCACCTTTATGAAAGGTATCAGTATGGTTCCTGGGGCGAGTGAAAACCACTACCACGGGCCCCTCTCCAATTAGCCTCTCCTACATCAAAAACCCTTAAGGATAGGGGAGCCGACCTACGGCTCACTACCTGCTACCGTGTAGCTAGCGGCTTGTGACTCATTCCTTTGATAGCACTACTACGAGACGCACAGGTTTTCGTTTGCTCCCTTGTGTTTCTCGCTTTTTGCCTTTTTTCGTTGCAATGGATCGTCAATCTGCTTCTGCATCCAAGTTAAGTACTGTTATTATGTTTTTGACCTATTTAGAGGAGTGATTTGGCCTTTGTTTCATAATTATTTAGGCTTTCATGAGTCGTCGCCACACGCAGCGGCGGCTGGGGGCCGCCATTAGAGCGTACCCCTTTGTGTCTCCTCCTTTTGGTTTCATGTGGTCCCCCATACCTAGTGGAACTGAATCGTGTTAGCAGTATGTTTTTTGTCTTTTTGTGTTTTGGATGCTGCTTTGGATGATCATAAATATGTTTTTATTTTTATTTTATTTTATGTGCTTGCACAGGAGTTTCCTTTCCAGCACGTGTCCTTGTTTCGTTGCTCTTCTGACCTACTGTTTACTTTCATGCATTCTTTTATATTTTTCTTTAGGTTTCCAGTTTAATATATTAGTATCTATCCTTTTGTCCTAGCCTACCCTGGCCGCCTGTCCTACGATTCTTCATTACGACACTAGGCCAGTTGCTTGGAGTTTCCTTGTATTGACCATCCTTATCGGGTGGTCGTGCTCAGTCCTCCTAGGACATCGCTGTTTCTTTTGCTTTATTTTCTTTTTTTTTTCCCCCCGTGTTTAGTACACATTTCATTCTTGTATAATATTACGTGTTGTATATATGCGTCGGCTAGGTTGGTCCTTAGGCCTTCCTGTCGCCCCCACCTCGTGGTCCACTCAACCGCGAGGGATCCAGGCGATCACGTGATCGTCACCCCTCTACCGTCCTACCCCCCCCCCCCCTACCCCCCCCCCCCCCCCCCAGAGCTCCCACCAAGGTGGGTTGTTATCTCGCTCACGTTGTCCCTGACAACCGACCCGAGTTTCTCTTGGGGGGGTGGAGGGGGGCCCCACGGGGCCTCGATGTGCGGGTGACGCTTCTCAGCCGACCTCGTCCCAGCTTCCTCGGTCGGGACCTGGCTCGGGTGAGCTTGGCCCTCCTCTGCTCTATGGGATCGTTACTAAGTCTGTCTCGCCCTCAGACATACCCTCCCCGCTAATGGCGCGATAGGCTTCCGGCAGTCGCCGGCCATTGGGGGGTGTTTGTCTTTACGGTGGCTTCAGCCTCCGTCGGGCTTATATTATTTTACAGTATTATAAGACATTATGTTTTTATATCTTAGTATTACTGTGCGGAGCGTATGCTCCCAAGTGAGTTACTACTCTCTTGTTACTTTAAATTTACGGAACCTTCGGGTTCTATCCTTCTGGACCTGTCATCTCGCCCGGTGCATACTGGTACTCCTCCTCTCCGGTTTATATCGAGTAGCTACCCCGTTTAGGTAGTGGTCTGTGCTCCGGTATCACCGGAATGCATCTAACTACCTGCTACTACGGTTCCGGAATGCTCAGTATGGTACATGGCAAGACTGGCAGAGTCGGACATATGTTTCTCATCCGGAATACTCCGGCATTATTTTATGTTTACCATGAACTTTTTATACCTGATTACCAATGGCACTCATGTATCATTACTATTATAGGCCACCCAGTGTTTGGTGGCCGGCTGTAATGCCGTCCTTCAAGACCCCTGTGGGCGCGACGTTTGCAGGAGCCACGCCACCTGCGCGGTACAACTTGAGGGTTCGATAGTCTGGCACCATGAGAACTGTTTCTCTTGCTACGACCTCGTCAAACGTGTTACCTCGGATGTAAGTTTCCTTACGGGGATTACATCTGCGTACGGGGTGGTCATTGATATTTAAATTAATATAACTTTGAAGATATTGATTTGAATTATTTATAAATTAAGATAAGTTCAAGGTTAACTCTATCCATCTCTTTCAGGCCTCGCAGTCTGTTCGGGATGCTGCTCTCTCCACCCTTAAGATATGGGTGGGTGGCTTCGGGCGCAACGCGGGGAAAGCCAAGCCATACATCCTTTCGCAAGAAATGGCTACCTTACTCTTTCCCGCCGGGAAGAGTACTGGATATGTGGACCCCAAGGTTGCAGCACCTATCATAGCCACTATTCAAGAAGCAGTGGCTCAGCAGTCTGACAGTAGACGCCACGGGCTACGGTAAGGGTGTTAATGAGGCAAGCTTGTGACTGCACCAGGTCTTTCCTTGAGCGCGTCTGGAACTTCTCCTTCTTCTTCTCCTTTCTTCCAAGGGTTCACCGGGGGATTACCTCCATCTAGATCAAAATCCCTCTCAGTGATTCCTAAAAGGAAAGGCAATCTTCACTCTAAACTACTGACAAAGGCAAAATCCATTCCGAGAAAATCATATGATTTTCAAACTTGCAAAACTCCGGCTCACCATCCCGGAGCAGAAAAACCCAGACCAAACCCCCTAATGAAGTCTTTGAAGTCAAAGTCTCAAAAGGGGAAGTCTTACCCTTCCTCTTCAGACCCCGTACCGTCAACCTCTAAGGGTCAGGTACCTCATAGGGTAGTTAAGGAGAAGGCGGAGTCCTCCTCCTTTGACCCAGAAATGTTCACCACGAATATAATGCAACAGGTCGGCAATTTAGGCAACCTGGTTAACACCAGGTTTGAAGAGATCCTGAAAAGGTTAGGTACTCAATGAGGTCCATAGTTCGCTGGCCTTTCAACAGGGCGGGGTCTCCGAAAATTGTTGCATCTCCCAAGCCAAGTTAGCCCCAGGTCAGGTTATGGCCCGACGGCCTCCTCCTCTTCCTGCCTTTCATCCGAGTAATCCTTGGAGAGTGGCTAACTACGCGCCCTTCGTAAACGGAATGCTGACGATTGAGGGCTGTGGAACTCGAAGTCTTGAGGACTTCGAGTTCTACCCGCCAGGGTTACAGGCCCCTTTTATCGGCTATGTCCGTCTTAGTCAGGGAGGACAAGGTTCCGAAGGAGACAGTCATCCTATCTCGGGAACAAGCCCAACAGGCTTGGGTTCGCAGTCTTGATGAGTGGAACGGTGTAAACACTAAGATTACGGCCTTCAAGAGTCCGTTCACAATGTTTACTACAGATGAAGAGAACCCGATACTGTTCACAACTAAGGTGGCGGAACTCACTCTTCAAGCTGTATCGAGAGACGAACCTATGCCACAACTCAGGGAGACGGACCCTACATCCTTGTTGCTTCCGGGGGGTGATGACCTGTGGGTGGATCTGCCGGCAACCTGGGGAAGATTAAACCGGACTGTGCCATCACCTTGTTTAGTGAACGGCTCCCTAGGCTCTCTGATGCTTTGATCCAAACGGAGTTCGATGCTAGGACACGGCTTGCTAGGTCTCTTAATGCCCTAGTCATGACAGAAACAGCAGCTCTTGAGTATGCCCAAGAACCGCTGTTCAAGGTCATTGCGAGGCGCTATTGTTTAGCATGCAATGTGACCTTTACGATTTTGTCGTGGCTAGAAGGAACTGCAGGAAGCATGTTCTAGCCGAATCGACCATCAGACATGAGCCAAATGAACTACTTGCTTCGTCCATTTGGGGCGCTGACCTCTTCCCGGCCTCGGTTGTCAATGAAGTGCAACACGAGGCTGCACGACTGAACCAAAGCCTGAGGGTTCGCTGGGGAATATTCTATAAGAGGAAATCGGAGTCTTCGTCTTCGAGTTCCAAACCCAAGAAGAAGCCTAGGAGATTCCAGCCTTTCCAGGCTCCTCAGCAACAGGCTTTGGTCCAAGCTGTCCCAGTTCCACAACCTTCTACTACCTCTAAGGCCCAGCCCCAGCAGCAGTTTGTTCTGCTGACGCAACCTCAACAGCAGCAGCCTTCGGCCTCCTTTGCTATCTCCCCGGCTTTTAATCCGACCTATGAAAACCAGGCATTTCAGGCCTTCAATAGGTTCGGTAGAGGTGGCAGAGCTCGAGGCTCCTTTCGTCAACGAGCCGGGGGAAGGGCAACCGGTCGTGGAAGAGCTGCAAGGGGAGGGCGTGGAACACGTCCGTCAGGAACCCAATGAGGTCTCGCAGGTAGGAGGGAGGCTGTACCACTTTCGTCGTCGTTGGGGGTTCAGCAATTGGGCACACAGCATCGTATCCAGAGGCCTAGGCTGGAGCTGGATCGAAGGTCCAGCTCCACCCAACACCTATCAGGAGCCAACACCAGAGTTGGTGGAATACTCTCAAGACCTCCTTCAAAAAGGAGCAGTGACAAAGACAAAATATTTAAAATTTCAAGGACGCTTGTTCAGCGTGCCAAAGAAAGGCTCGGACAAGAGAAGAGTGATCTTAGACTTGTCCCGTCTAAACTTATTCATTCATTGCGAAAAGTTCAAGATGCTGACTATCTCTCAAGTGCGGACCTTACTTCCCCGTGGGGCCATCACCACCTCTATAAATCTTACCGACGCCTACTATCATGTCCCGAGCACTGCACTTCCGTCCGTTTCTAGGCTTCAAGTTAGACAACCAAGCCTTCTTTTTCAAGGTAATGCCCTTCGGGGTAAACATAGCCCCCAGGATTTTTACAAAGCTGGCGGATACGGTAGTGCAGGAACTAAGGTCACAGGGTATCATGGTAGTAGCCTATCTGGACGATTGGCTCGTGTGGGCCTCAAGCATCGCAGAATGTCGCAAGGCCACAAACAAACTGATCAGTTTCCTCGAACATCTAGGATTCAAGATAAACAGGACGAAGTCCCGCCTGACTCCAGAGTCCCCGTTTCAGTGGCTGGGCATCCAGTGGGACTTGGATTCACATACTCTTTCAATCCCTCCCGCGAAGAGGAAAGAGATAGCCAAGGCAACCAGACAGTTTCTGAAATGCAAACAGACATCCCGGAGAAGCCAAGAACGGATCTTGGGTTCTCTCCAATTTGCTTCAGTGACGGACGTCCTGTTAAAAGCCAAACTTAAGGACATAAATCGAGTTTGGCGTTCAAAAGCCAACCAAAGGTTCCGGGGCAGGCTGGCCCCAATCCCGGCAATTCTGCGCAAACGTCTCTACCCTTGGGCGGAGGTGAAGAATTTAGCGAAGAAGATCCCGCTGCAATTTCCCCCTCCGGCCTTAGTGATTCACACAGGTTGGGGGGGATACTCACAACACAAGAAGGTACAAGGGACTTGGTCCCTTCAATTCCGTCAGCTTCATATCAATGTCCTGGAAGCTATGGCAGTGTTCCTCACCCTAAGAAAGCTTCGTCCAGCCAAGAAATCGCATATCAAGCTGGTGCTCGACAGTGCAGTAGTGGTGCACTGCATAAACAGGGGAGGTTCAAGATCAAGTCACATGAACCACGTGATGATAGCGATCTCTCTTGCAGCCAAAAACAGGTGGCATCTATCGGCCACTCACCTAGCAGGGATTCAGAACGTGGTAGCCAACGCGCTTTCACGCTCAGTCCCACTGGAGTCAGAATGGTCTCTGGACAAGGAGTCGTTCAGTTGGGTGTGTCACCTGGTGCCAGGGCTCCAGGTGGATTTGTTTGCCACAGAGTCAAATCACAAGCTTCCTTATGTGGCCCCCAACCTGGACCCTCTGGCTTACGCCACGGGACGCGTTGGCTACGGATTGGAATCAGTGGGAAAAGATAATATCTGTTTCCTCCCGTGAACCTTCTCTTGAAGGTTCTGCACAGGCTGAGGTCGTTTGCAGGCCAAGTGCCTCTCATAGCCCCCAATTGGCCCAAGAGCAATTGGTTCCTCCTTATTCTGGAATTGGGTCTCCGTCCTCATCAGATTCCGAACCCCAGGCTGTCACAGCAGGTGCAAACGAAGACTGTGTTCGATTCCTCAGGTCTTCACAGAACCCTAACTTTATGGACTTCATGAAGTTTGCTGCGCAGCGGGATGCGGATATAGATCCTCAGAACATCCTTTTCTTGGAATCAGATAAACGAGAATCGACCCTTCGCCAATATGATTCGGCGGTTAAGAAACTGGCTGTGTTCCTGAACGAGTCTAATGTTCGTACCATGATCACAAATCTAGCTATCACCTTTTTCAGGAATTTATTTGAACAAGGTTTGGCAGCTAGTACAATAACCACGACAAAATCAGCCTTGAAAAAGATTTTTCAATTCGGGTTTAACATTAATTTAACAGATTCATACTTTACCTCAATCCCCAGGGCTTGCGCCAGGCTTAGGCCTGTGGAAAGGCCAATGGCAGTGTCATGGATCTTAAACGATGTCCTTAAGTTGGCATCGGATATTGACAATTCATTGTGTGACTACAATCCCTGTTAAGAAAAAACTCTATTCCTAATCAGTTTAGCTTCAGGAGCTAGGATTTCAGAATTATCAGCTTTATCTAGGGACCCAGGTCATATAGAATTTCTATCATCAGGGGAGGTGCCACTTTCTCCAGATCACAGGTTTCTTGCAAAAAATGAGGACCTTTAGACAGGTGGGCTCTATGGAAAATCGTGCCGCTTCCACAGGAGCCGTCCCTTCGCCCTGTACAAACATTAAAGGATTTCTTACAAAGAACATCTCTGAAATCCGGAGGCCCTCTTTTCATTAGAGAGGAAGGTGGCACCATCTCTCTTAAAGCCATAAGGCAACAAATTTTATATTTTATCAAGAAAGCCAACCCGCAGTCATTTCCCTGGGTACATGACATTAGGGCTATTGCTACATCAATTAATTTCTTCCAGCATATGAAATTTGAGGATCTGAAGAAGTACACTGGCTGGAAATCACCCTCAGTATTTAATCGCCATTATCTTAAGTCTTTGGAAGCCCTTAAGTACCAGGCGGTAGCTGTGGGAAACACAGTTTCCCCTGCTCCGGTCGGAAGTAGTAGTCAGTAGTTATCTTATTTCCCTCTGCCCTCCTTCCAGCCTCATTAACATTTTTACCTGAGCCCCAGTAGCGTATTGTAGTTCGGGGCCAATATATATTATATTTGTGTAGTTCATAAGTGTCTTATTTCATCTGCATTCTGTGTATGTCATTATTTTGCTTAATGTTATGTCTAATTTTTAAGTTTACTACCCTTTCATTAAAGTTTGTATATTTTGTATATGAGAGTTTATTATAGTGACATAATGTTTACTGCTTTTCATTTGCCACCCTTTTGTATTGATTATGTGTTCTTATATATTCTAAGCTTGGTGTTTTCTCTGGTACTATTTCACGGAGCGACACGGCCGAGCCCAGAAAAGGGATTTTGACGTAGGAAAAATCTATTTCTGGGCGAGGAAGCCGTGTCGCCCAGTGAAATCCCACCCTTATCTTTCATTCCCCCCCAACTTTTGTCACCAAGCATGGGTGCTATCTGCAGGTATGAGTCACAAGCCGCTAGCTACACGGTAGCAGGTAGTGAGCCATAGGTCGGCTCCCCTATCCTGAAGGGTTTTTGATGTAGGAGAGGCTAATTGGAGAGGGGCCCGTGGTAGTGGTTTTCACTTGCCCCATGAACCATACCGACACCTTAAATAAAGGTGAGCGAACCAGAATATTCTGGTATATCCAATTTAGCAGTTCTCTGGTATTATAACTATTTTACCTTAGAAATAGTGCTAAAGGAACCTATTTCACTGGGCGACATGGCTTCCTCGCCCAGAAATAGATTTTTCCTACATCAAAATCCCTTTTACTTTCAAAAAAGGGATTTTGACGGAGGAAAAATCTATTTCTGGGCAATGACCCGTGTCGCCCAGAGAAATGTATCCTTGATCCTCATTTCTAAGGCATAAATATTGCTATATATACCAGAGAAAAAAAGAGAAACAATAGTGCCAGAATATTCTGGCTCGCTCACCTTTTAATAAAGGTGTCGGTATAGTAAAAGAGCGAGTGGATACCACTACCAGAGGTCCCTTGCCAATTAGCTTCCTTCTCCGCCAAAATCCCCCGTCTACAGAGGAGCCGAACCAAAGCCCCGCTACCCGCTACTACTACAGTGAGCGTCTCTGGCGTCATTCCTTTCGATAGCATCGTTGGCGTCACACGCATTTTTGTTCTGTGCTGTGCTTTTCGTTCTCGTTTGGAATTTTTCCTGATCCAAGATGGCTCAAGCTTTTGCATCCAAGTTAAGTAATGCTTTTAAGGTTTTAGATCTCATTTATGAAGATCTCCATCCTTTTTTGAGTCTTAGAAGTGAGGTAGCGGGAGCATCATTGTTCCCGCGCCGCCTTCTCCCGACTCGTTGACCGCATGGCGGTTTCACATGCTCCATTTGGTCCTCTATACCATCTGGGCATCTGATGTTTAAAGTATTTTCCCTGTTCTATATCATTCATATTTAATGCAGTTAGCTTGGTTTTATACATCCTAGCCCTTCACGGGGGTTGATCGCTCCGACCGATTTGTTTCGGATCTTAGCCTAGCCTAGTCAGATCTCGATTCTCTGTTGGTAGGAGTTATGTCCCTCATACCTCACGTTGGGTCCTTGTTCCTTCGTATTTTGTCCTCCCGCTCCCTAGTCGCCTGCCCCCGATCCTTTCGGTACGGCATACTGACTAGCCGCGTGAATGCCAAGGCTAACACACCCAAATCGTCAGATTTGCGATTAGCCTAGCCATTCCAGGACATATCTTTCTCTCATCCTTTTTGTTACTTCATCTTTCCACCCCCGTGTTAGGCTAGTCAGCTATCTCATTATTATCATTATATTGACATTAGTTGGTGTTGCTGTTTCGCGGCTTTGGGTTGGCCTACAGACCTCCCCTTGATTGTCTGGTCTTTCACACCGTGTCTCTGTTCACCCGGCTGAGGAGGTTTCCAGTTGATCGCGTACAAGCCACCCTGTTACCGACCTCCCACCTCCCTTCCCCTCTCCCCCCTACCTACCCGCTCACCCACCTCGGTGGGGTGACGACTCGCTCGCTACTCAGCTAGCCTATCCGAGTCTACATAGGTGAGGAGGGGAGTGTCCTTGGGGAGGGAGGGGGACACACTCGGTGCTCAGGCGTACCGTACCCAGCCGCCTTACTACTACAGGGTTTAGGGACTCGTCCCTCCCCCTCCCTCCACCACCAAGGTGGGCCTCTAGGCATGGGAGGCCGGGACTCCCTCCCTTCCACCCTGTGTATAACTAATTCCCTCCATAACCCCCCCCTCACGTCTGTAACCCTTCCTCCCACTCCGGCGGTCTCAGACCCCGGCCGACGCCGGCCCTGACCTTGAGAATGGGATTTTTCAGACTTAAGGCTCCGGCCTTATTGTGGAGCTCTATTTTTAGTTATATTCTGTCTTATTATTATATATACTATATATATATTATATCCCTCTCCATAGCACACACATATTCTCATATTATGTCTTTTTATGACGGAGTTCCCACTCCGCCAGGTATTTGTCACCCGGTCTCAGCACTCCTCTCCCTGATCGCTTGAATGTTACTTTCCGGCACCGAGTATGCCTTGAGTTCATAATTCTATGAAGTTTTTACCCCGGCCCCGGCCGGAGTTGTTGAAGTCATGCTCTCACGTTCCGCTCGTGACATCAGGTTTTATAATACAGGCCCCGGAGTAATTGTGACAGGGTGACACTTACCTTCCTGTACATACATACATATTTATCTATATATATACAGACATTCTGCATGCCGGAGCCACTCCGGCAGCAGTCTTATAATTAACTGTTAAACCTCTCCGGAGGTTTTCAATGGTACTCATGTATCATTCGACTTACAGGTTACCTGTTGTCAAGAGAAGGGCTGCAATGCAGTTCTTCAGGACTCCTGCGGCCACGAGGTATGCCGGTCCCACGCGGGGTGCGCTGTGAGGGTGGACGACTTCAGGGTGTGGCATCATGAGATCTGCTCCACGTGCTACATTCTTGTAAATGAAGCCTCCACCGAGGTACGTCTCATTTTAGACCGCCCTTGTTTTGATACAATGAGTTTCCTTCCTATTAATTTGACTTTTATACTAGATTATTCTATCTCTAGTTGTAAGTTCTAACACTAACACCCCTTGCAGGGCCTGGAAGATGTCCGGAAAGCAGCACTGGCCTCCCTGAAAGCCTGGGTCGAAGGGTTTGGTAGGAACTCTCCCAAGGGACGTCCCTACATCCTGGCCCAGGACATGGCGGACCTGATCTTCCCCGACGCCAAGAAGGGGTCAGTGGTGGAGCTGGACGTAGCTGCCCCCCTCATAGCCAACATACAGGCCATGGTTGCACCCCTGGAGGACGGTGCCATCGCCGAGGAGGTCGCGGGAGAAGTTGCGGCCCTTAATTTGGACCTGGAGCCCATGACTGTTGACGTCGTGGGCAGCGGTAAGGGTATGAGTGAGGCAGGTTCTGTAGAGGCTCAGAGGCTTTCCTTGAGCCCTTTCACTTCCTTCCACTTCTACTTTTTTCCGGGGGTTCTCGGAGAAGCAGAGGTCTGTTAGGCCGAAGACTTCTCTGACAAGCCCCAAAGTGATGTCTTCTTCAGGCTTCAAACCTAGGACGAAGTCCCTGCCCAAGAAGTCGATCCCTTCTCCTGTCTCTAAGCCATCGGCTCACCACCCCGAGGCTGACAAGACGAAGGCGGTCTCTTCTTCAAAGTCCCCTAGACACAAGCCTCGCAAGGAGAAAGCTCCTGCTTCCTCCTTCGACCCCGAAGCCTTCTCCTCCAATATTTTGGCGCAAGTAGGCGACGTTGTCGGGAATTTGGTACAAACCAAATTCCAGGAGATGTTCTTGCAACTCTCCAGTTCGGTCGAGGCTTCCGGTCAGTCGATCCAATCCCTGACGGAGAGGGTCGCGGCCCAGGAGGGTGCAATCACGGGCATCCGGGATACTTTGGCGGCAGGGCATCCCCAGTCAGGTCAAGCAATCTTACCCTCCCTTATGCCTGACTCTTCTAACCTCCCTCCATTTAAGCCCAACAACCCTTGGAGGGTGGCTCTTCACGCTCCCTTCTAAGAAGGGATGCTTTCTATTGAAGGTTGCGGAACTCGGAGACTCGAGGACTTCGAGTTCTACCCCGAGAACCTTCAACCACCATTCAATGGGCTACGTCCGTTTAACCGACGCAGCCATGATGAGAGAAGACAAGGTCCCTAAGGAGACTGTCATTCTCCCCCGGGAGCAGGCTCAGCAAGCCTGGCTACGGAGCTTAGCTGAGTGGGAGTGCGAGAATACTCGCCTCACCGCCTTTAGGAGCCCCTTCACCATCTTCACTACTGTGGAAGGTACGCCACTTCCGCTCACTCTGAAAGTGGTGGAAGCTACCTACCAGGCAGCTCTAAAGGATGAGCCTATGCCCCAGCTTCAGGAGACGGAACCGACCTCTCTCCTAATTCCTGGCTCAGAAAATTACTTCGAAGGGGCAGCTCCTACTTTCACTGTAGGAAAGCTTAAGCCTGATTGTGCCACAACTTTGTTCAGCGAGAGACTACCCAGGCTCTCGGATATGCTCATCCAGACAGAGTATGATGCCCGGACTAGGCTCAGCAGGTCCCTCAACTCCTTGACGATGGTGGAGATGACGTCCCTTGTTTATGAACAAGAGCCGTTATTTAAGGTTATGGCTAAGTCGCTTCTAAATACAATGCAGTGCGACTTCTATGACTTTGTCATAGCGAGGCGTAACTGTAGGAAGCACGTTCTGGCGGAGGCCACGATCCGCCATGAACCTAATAAGCTTATCTCCTCATCTATATGGGGCACAGACCTCTCCCCCACTCCGGTCGTGAATGAGGTTCTGTATGAGGCCTCTAAAGTTAATCAGAGCTTGAGGGTCAGGTGGGGTCTCGTTGCGAAACGTAAACCAGAATCCACTGGATCCAACCCCAGGCAGAAAAAGAAGTTCCAGTCCTTCCAGGCACCTCAACAAGCTCTGGTCCAGACGGTACAGGTACCTCAAGTACCACAACAGGCTGCGTCAATGGCACAACCGCAACAGCAGTATGTGCTTCTGACACAACCTCCACAACAGCCCCAGCCATCAACCTCCCTTGCTGTCTCGCCGGCCTATAACGCGGCTTTTGAGGCTCAGTCCTTTCAGCCGTTTAATAGGTTCGCCAGAGGTAGCCGGGCCAGAGGTGCCTTCCGCCAAAGAGGAGCCGGAAGGGCTGCCAACAGGGGCAGAGGTTTCCGGGGAGCACACAGAGGCTGCCCATCGGCAAACCAGCAATGAGAGTCCCACGGCAGGAGGGAGGCTGTACCTCTTCCGTCAAAGGTGGGGGTTCAGCCCTTGGGCTCAGAGCATTGTGACCAAAGGTCTGGGATGGAGTTGGCTTCAAAGTCCCCCTCCATCCAACAGCTTCTATCAAAGACCAACAGCGGAATTGATAGAGTATACCCAAGATCTTCTTCTCAAAGGTGTAGTATCAAGGGTCAAGAATTTAAAGTTTCAAGGACGCTTGTTCAGCGTGCCAAAGAAAGGCTCAGAAAAGCGAAGAATTATCCTAGACTTTTCCCATCTAAACTCATTCATTCTTTGCGACAAGTTCAGGATGCTGACCATTTCGCAGGTACGGACCTTGCTTCCCTGTGGGGCCGTCACAACCTCTATAGATCTTACAGATGCCTACTATCATGTTCCAATAGCCAGACACTTCTGCCCCTTTCTAGGCTTCAAACCGGGAAGGATAGCTTACTCCTTCGAGGTGATGCCATTCGGGCTCAACATTGCATCCAGAATCTTCACAAAGTTGGAGGAAGCAGTCGTCCAAGAGTTGAGGAAGGAAGGAATAATGTTAGTGGCCTATCTGGACGATATGACAATTTGTCGAAAATTGCATTTTTCCTAACTATACAAACCTGAGGTCCTTTAACAATAGGAAGTAGCTAGCGGCAGCTGGAACGGTCGTAAGCTTCGAACAAGGGGAGAACGGTAGTTAACTGCTTGTCCGGGTAAACAAATCACTTTTGCTTTTGGCCCATGCAAAATATGCAGAGTGAGGGGTGGCAGGAGGAGGGACTATATGTAAAGGACCTCAGGTTTGTATAGTTAGGAAAAATGCAATTTTTGACAAATTGTCATTTGTTCCGATACGTAATACAAACCATCGGTCCTTTAACAATAGGAAGACTCACTTCTTGGTGGGAGGAATCTGAGTCTTTTGATGAACAGACTGGTGTTCGTCCATCCCTGGAGTGCCTCCCTGGTCGTAAGAGCGAGGGAGGGATCCAAGCCTCTGAATCCGATTGATCGGGGTGTGCACCGCAGGATCAATGGTCAGACCTCTGGGCAAGCGTATCTCTTCGTACCAGCAAGCAAGAACTTGTTCCTGTTTGCAAGAGGCAACATAAAGTATGGGTTTGTCTCAAGCTGGCATCCACTTCCTCCCCCTTGTTGGAGGAAGTGGTGGATATACGCTCCTATCCCTAGTGAAAGGGATAAGATGGGGCTCTGTTGAGTAGCTCACCTGCATCTTGTCCTTATCCAGCAGGGTGACGACCGTGTCCCTCTAACCACAGGTAGAGGGGAAGAAAAAGATGGGAAGAGGAGCCAGTCACACTCTCATTCACTCATCCATTCTTACGGTCACACCAGGACTCGATGCTGTTCAGCCTGCGAGGGTCTGGGTTCGCTACACAACGTGTTGAGCAGCCACCACGGGTCCCAGGGAAAAAGATCCAAGGACCTGTGGGCAATATCCAAAAGGTAGAAGGAGGGGCATGTGGTCTGGTTGGACCAGACCCCTGCCTTCAGTACCTGCGCCACGGAGAAGTTCTTGCGGACAAGGCAGCATCTCCTTCGCATCGAAGGCGGTGAAGTCCATTAGGGAGGGGATTGTGAACGACTCGAACCAATCGTCAGGGACCGAAGGGTTCTGAGTCTTCGCTACGAAGTTCGGTACGAAATTGAGCGTCACGGATCCCCATCCCCTGGATGCTTGACTTCGCAGGAGAAGTCATGCAGTTCCTCAGAGGAAAAGAAGGGAATAGTCGCATGACCTATCCCTCTTCTCTACTTCGGTGATGTCCAGTACCCATACTGGTCTGTCCGTTTGCCATGAAGTCTCTCGCATCCTCCTATCCCCATGCAGCGAAGTTCTCGGTAGTGGATAGGACACCGACACTCCATGGTGGGTGTCGATGGTATGGGTACTGTGACAAGCTATTAAAACGAAGTAATGATTGCTCTGTAACAACCGAACTAAGTCAACAGCGTAGTTCGTAACTGACTCGGGCGCTCTGACAGCTGCCGACTGACTGCGTTCGGTAGGAGGCAAGTTGTCCAAGCATCCGAGTAAGTCACGTGACCTTCGCCTTTTAAAGGGTTATGCCGAGAGACCAAACAAATAATGTATTTGTTTGTCACCAATGCCGGACAGCAAGGTGATGATTCTCTTAAGGCATGTGCCCAACAGGCGAAAGCCAATTGCCTTCTAGAGACCGAGGTCCCTGAAGGCAAAACATCTCATAGTTGTTGAATCTCAGCTAAGGAGAAACAACACTATGTACCGTTGAAGACGAAGGTAGATATTGAATGCAACCTACGTCTTCACAGACGAATCGAGAGAAGGATTCTCAAGATTCATAACCTGTGCTTACAAATGACTGACAACGCTAACCGCTATTTCATTGCTGTCCGGTGAGAAGTCGTAGTTGCAATGAAAGCGGGGCGTTCTTCAGTAATGAAAACACAGGGGAAAGCCGCCTGAAGAACTGCTTCTCATGGGCTGAACATTTGGAAGTAGAGCTGTCAGGTCGGAGAGTAGGCGATGTCTTTTGACACATCTGTTAATTCGGGTTGAACAATGAAAAATTGTAGACCTACGAATATGAGATATTTTGAAGACAAACTTAGATGTCTGCAAAATCATTCGCATTATCGCAGTGCGATGCAGCGGGAGACTTGTACAGACTTCTGTTACCGTGCGGTAAACTGAAAGATGAAAGAGTCTAAGAGATATCTCTGTTGAAAATTCTCGCAATGTCGAAGGCGATGGAATCTATCGTCACAGCAGTAGATGGTCCTTCATTGTTGCGAGAATCCCCGTTAATCAGAGACCTAAGTCCATGATTGTTGGGCAGAGATACGGTTCGGTAGTCAATCAAAGCAGGGGAGAGAGAGACATAACTGACCGTGCATCTCGGAGGCCCAGCTGATACTGAGCTGCTATCAGGCAGTTCAATACGCAGTAGCTGAGCCTGAGCTCTCATTGACTCGTCATCCTGAGTTGCCAGGTAATCCATTATTCCACGAAGGAATGCGTTCGGCTAGAAACAGCGAGCATAAAAGATATGCTCGAGCAATTATATTTAGGCGAAACGAATTTGAAATGGTGTTGTCGTGACAAAACCATAAGTATATAAAATTGAAACTGAAAACTTCTGGGAGGTTGCAGGCAACCCCGAGTTGCAGTTCAATTAGAATACTTCTCGTCTAAGTCGCAATCCGTAGATTAACTAGGATATGCGCCTACCCCTCGGACAATTCAACTTCTTAGTAGAATCATGTCGCGAGGTTAATACATGTAGTATATTTGTAGGATTCTGAACAACGATCTCCATCCTAAATTCTTTCCTTCAAGAAAACAAAATAAGGATTGGAGATCGACCACCTTCGATCTCTATCAAAGAGAGTGAAGGAGAAGTCTTCCTCGAAGGAAAGCTTCAATGGTAAACAGAATACTAAGACGATAGTTCAAGCCAAACTGGATATTCCCGTCCGTTCTTCTCTATTCCAGGTTGGTCGCCTACTGTGAGATAGTCTTCTTTCAGCAGCAGTCTTCTTCCCAATGCTAGAAATTCCAGGAATTCAAGCATAGGCGAGGTTCCCGATTATCGTGTAACATATCGGGGATTCTCGTCTCGCTCACTTTGGATCGTGGTCTCGCCTAAGTGTTTGGAGATCATAAAAAACTCGAACACTCTGAATGCGCTAGAAATTCCGTAGAATTCTAAGCAGTCTGCGAAACCCCCACCGAATTCGTCAAACTATATCGGCTGATGGTCCTCTCGATTCCCGTAGAAATCGAGAATGGGGCAGGATCCCTCCTCAACGACCGGGGCTTACGTCAGGTAGGACCCGAAGGTCCCCCCCGGTAGCGCAGCCCCAACGTGGGATCCTATAGAGAAATCTCTGTAGGATCCCTCCCCTTTCCCTCGTAGCCGTAAGGAGAGAGGGAATGGGGGAGGAATTGGATACTCGCTCGCCTTCCCAGTGGAACTAGCAGTTGGAGAAGAGTAGGAGCAGCCATCGCCTTGCGGCGATGGCCTCTCAGAGTCTGGGAAAACGTATCGTCAAGAGAAAACGTTTCCCCCCGGAGGGTTACGAACTCTCACTGTAGGTAAGGGTCTGCCGCCACTGTGAACGTCGTCTGGATGGGGCTGATCGACACCTGACAGGAGAGAGCCGATACCGTCCTCCGACTCATTCCAGTCCTCGTCGAGGTCGAAACCTCTCAGGAGGACCGAAGGAGTATTTAAATACGGTGTCCGAAGACACGTAGAAACGCCGCTGTCGCAGTAGAGGAGGTGGAAGTAGCTTGATTGACCGGCCAGAACTGAGAGAGCCTTCTTGTCCGGAGATGAGAGACTCTGGTTCGAGACAGAATCGGCAAGCTCCGATCGCGGCAGACCCACCGTCGGTCTGGGTTCCCTCTCGGGCCCCAAAACGACTCGAGCAGAGACGTGGGCTCTGCTGGTGGGAGCGGCAATCCTTCCGCAAGGTCATTATGCTGACGAATCAGCTTAATGACTTCTGCAAAATTCCTCTGTATCTCGGGAGTAACCGCGTCTTGCGGAGTAGGACCGTCCAGTCCCTCCAGCAAGAACAGATCTCGAGATATTCCTCCTTCAGAAGGAGGAACAGCGGCAGACCCCTGACGGTCGCCTCCAGCTACTTGCGCGTATGTCCTGGTCGGTCCTAGAACCGTGCCTGGTCCATACGGCGTCATAGCGGGATCGCGAGCGGCGCACCTCTCGCGATCACTCCTAGGTACCTCGCTCCTCCCGGTGTAGCCCGAGGAGGTTGAAGGTACAGGAGAGGCAGACCTGACGTTCCCCCCTAGCTCGCTGGCAGGACCAGCGTGCTTGGAGGGCTGCTGCTGATCGTCAACCCGCGGTGGCGATTGAGCAGCAGGCCTAGCCTTGCCGCTCGCCTGGGGCGAGAGGCTCGGCTGAGAACGTCGACGCTGATCTCTAGCGTCAGGCGAGCTGTTGCTGGTTACCGTCTCCGCCCGGTCCCGATGGGAGCGGCGGTCAGGTGACCTGCTAGGCTCGCTGTCGCGGTGAGACCGGCGAGCGTCCTCTCGGCGCGTCGAGCCGCTGGTACCAGCCGTGGCTGGTACCGACGGCCGCGGGGACCCCTTCCTCGCCTCAACCCGTGGCTGGTCAGCGACCGTCACGTCAACCCGAGCAGCCAGTTGGTCGCTGCGAGAGCGTCCACTGGCCTGGCGAGAGTCGTCTGCACGACTCTCGCCAGTCTTCTGCTCCACGCTTCGGTCTTGATGGCAAGCGAGCTCGGGCGTCAAGACTTTGGCTGGACGGTCTCCCGCGGGAGACCGTCCACTCGGTACTTCTCGCTAACAAGAAGCCGAGGCGGATCCTGGTTTAGCGGCAGAACCGCTAGAACAAGGCGAGGAAGTGCCAGCCGAAGCTGGTACTCCTCTGGTCCCCGTCTTCTTCTCCTTGGTAGAAGAAGAGACGGGCCCTGTTCCCGAGGGAGCAGGAGGACCAGCAGAAGAGCTCCCCGAATCGCCGGAGCGAGACGGGCCCTTAGAAGGTTCCCGAAGGAGCCTTCTTAGGGGGAAAACCGGGTTACCAGCTGGTCGCTGCAAGAGCGGCCGCTGGCCTGGCGAGAGTCACCTGAGCGGCTCTCACCAGCCTTCTGCTCCGTGCCGCGTCTTGGCGCCGAGCGAACTCTGGCGCCGAAACTTGGCTGCATGGTCTCCCGAGGGAGAACGTACACTCGGGATCTCTCGCGAACGAGAGACCGAGCCGGAACCTGGCGTAGCGGCATCGCCGCTAGCACCAGGCGAGGAAGTACCAGAGCTAACCGATACTCCTCTGGTCACCCCCGTCTATCTCTTCCTTAGAAGTCGAAGGGGAAGAGGCAGCAGCAGACGAAGATGACAGCTTCCTCTTCTTCCTCTTCCTCGTCAGCTCACGCAGGACAGTCGTCAGGTCCTCCATCCAGGCCGGAGCCGGGGCTATTGCCGAAGCAACACGGCCCGACTGCACCTGTCCGGAAGGACCTGGGACTGGGGAAGACACACCGTGGGCAGGACCAGCATGGACAGGCTCAGGAACCAGGAGCGACAGGAACAGCAACCAGCTCAGAAGCGGCAGGAACAGCGGCAGCGGTAGACCCAGAAGGGACAGCCAAGCCAACAGCGGGAATCACATCAGCGGCAGGTACGGCAGGCCCAGCGATCGCCTCGTAGAATCATCGGCAGCCAGCGGGAACCTGGGTACTGGCGGCCGGTCCAGGGGCGAGCTGCTGGAACAGCGGAAGTCTGGGGCAGGCAACACGAAGAAAACAGGCGGCGGCGGCAACCCCCCTCGGTACGGCGGCGGCCCTAGTAGCGGCAGACGGCGTCACCGACACAGCATGGGGAGTGTAGACCAGGCGGGGGGGGAGCAGCATAAGCGGCCGTGGTAGTAGTGGAGACCGCCCCAGACCTCGCTAGACGCTGCAGCAGCCCGTGGATGCTAGGCACGCCCTGCCGCCGCGGTGGTCCATACCTGTCCAAGGTCGTCTCCCACGGATGTAGCACCTGCGGTAGCATAGATAGATTAGTAAGAGGGGTTCCCTCACGCATGTGGGGAAGACATGCCCCACCCCGAATGCAAGGAAGACCCCAAATACAAAATACAACGAGGAAGCTGAGCGGGGGGCAGGAAGGAAGACGAAGAATCGGATACCAAGGGAGTCGCGGGAGAGCTTTCCGACGACTTCCTGGCAGACCTTCGCTTCCCCTACCCCCGCACAGCAGTGAAAAGTAATATGAAAATGAAACAGAATACTGCCCTTGCGATTCACTTCATAGAACTTAAAGGGGAAAAGATCAATTCCGGGTGAAGAACGGAAACTTGATCCAAATAATATGATGCTATCATAAAATATATATGAAAATGAAACAGAATACTGCACTTGCGATTCACTTTCACAGAAAATAATCTTAAGGATCAATTCCCGGGTAAGAGCGAAAATTGATCCAAATTAATTTTATGCAAATAAATAAATGAAAATGAAAAGAATACTGCAATTGCGAATCCACTTTCATTGCATTTATCATACAAAATAAAAGGCTCGTGCCGAGCGCAATCACGCTCTCGGTAACGAACGCACAGGGCAAAAATATAATGAAAAAGTACTTACATTTTTCCACACCTTTTCGCCCAAAAACTTACATGACTCGGCGCGAGCGCGCCCGCCCTCGGTACCGAGACATTATTCAAGGGTTCAATTCATGAAAAGAGAGGAAATCGCCGCATCTACGGCGATAGCTCCATGTTGGTTCATAATTAAGTAATGAAAATGAAAACAGTGTACTTACAGTTTCATTTTCAAGTTAAACAAACCATTAGTAGAAAACACAATATAAACAAAGCATACGACGATGAAGCGGGCAGAGAGCGATGACGAACACGTCTTTCACACCCGCGGCCGAAAGCAAAAGTGATTTGTTTACCTCCCAGTCGCGCGCTGTCGGACAAGCAGTTAACTACCGTTCTCCCCTTGTTCGAAGCTTACGACCGTTCCAGCTGCCGCTAGCTACTTCCTATTGTTAAAGGACCGATGGTTTGTATTACGTATCGGAACAATGGCTCATATGGGCAAGCAACCCCGAGGAATGCCAAAAAGCGACGGTCAAAGTAATCAAATTCCTGGAACACTTAGGGTTCCAAATAAACAAGACCAAGTCCAGGCTAACACTGGAATCACGCTTCCAATGGTTAGGCCTACAGTGGGACTTGAGATCCCATACTCTATCAATCCCGCAGTTGAAAAGAAAAGAAATAGCCAAGTCCACAAGGCAGTTTCTCAAACACGCCCAGACCTACCGGAGGAACCAAGAGAGAATCTTAGGCTCACTCCAATTTGCTTCAGTCACGGACATTCTTCTGAAAGCCAAGCTGAAGGACATAAACCGGGTCTGGCGTTCAAGAGCAAACTGCAGGTCCCGGGACAAACTAGCTTCCATCCCGGCGATTCTACGGAAACGTCTCCGTCCATGGACGGAAGTCAAAAACTTATCAAGAGCAGTGCCTCTCCAGTTTCCCCCGCCTTCATTAGTGATCCACACGGACGCTTCACTAAGCGGCTGGGGCGGGTACTCACAGTACAAAAAGGTCCAGGGAACCTGGTCCTTACCATTTCGCCAGCTGCATATCATTGTACTGGAAGCCATGGCAGTATTTCTCACTCTCAAGAGGCTCCGGCCTCCCAAGAAAATACATGTCAAGCTAGTTCTAGACAGCGCAGTAGTAGTCCACTGCATAAACAGGGGCGGATCCAAGTCAAGTCACCTGAATCATGTACTGATAGCCATTTTTACCTTGGCGGACAAGAACAAAAGGCACCTGTCAGCCACCCACCTAGCCGGGGTAAGGAACGTGGTAGCTGATGCTATATCACGCTGGAGTCGGAGTGGACCTTAGACAAGGAGTCATTCAAATGGATCTGTCACAAGGTTCCGGGGCTTCAGGTAGACCTCTTCGCCACAGAGTCAAATCACCAACTCCCTTGCTATGTGGCTCCCAACCTGGACCCTCTGGCCAATGCCACGGACGCTATGGCTCTGGACTGGAACAAGTGGAAGAAGATTTATCTGTTTCCTCCAGTGAATCTTCTTCTGAAAGTACTGGACAAGCTCAGAATGTTCAAAGGATGCGTTGCTTCAGTAGCCCCCAACTGGCCCAAAAGCAATTGGTTTCCCCTACTTCTAGAATTAGGACTCCGGCCTCAGCAGATTCCCAATCCCAAACTGACCCAGTTAGTACAAACACGGACTGTGTCCGCTTCCTCAAGAATTCAGAAAGCCCTAACTTTATGGATTTTATGAAGTTTGCGGCACAAAGGGATGCTAACATCGATCCCCAAAATATCAAATTCTTAAAATCTGATAAATGGGACTCCACATTGCATCAGTATGACTCAGCCGTTAAGAAATTGGCTTTGTTCCTCAAGGGTTCAAATGCACAAACCATGAACACAAATTTGGCCATAACTTTCTTCAGGACATTGTTCGAGAAAAGCCTAGCAGCAAGCACAATTACTACTACCAAATCAGCTCTCAAAAAGATCTTTCAATTTGGTTTTAATATAGATCTGACAGATTCCTATTTCTCCTCTATTCCAAAGGCTTGCACTAGACTCAGACCCTCTGAGAGACCTAAGTCAGTCTCATGGTTTTCCTACATGATATACAAACCTTCGGTCCTTTACATAAGGAAGACTCACTGATTGGAGGGAGGAATCTGAGTGAGCCTCTACAACTGATGAGTTCTACACACCTAGGCTACTCCTCATGGTCGTAAGAGCGAGGAGGAGTGCCCTACCTCTGACAACTTGATCGGAGTATAGGAGCTGCATGATCAAGTCAGACTTCTGGGCCTTTTCGAAATGAGGGACGAATCGTAACTCATCCCAAAATGGGCTGTGAAGAATACTTAGAGTCAGATATATTAATGCAAAGTTCTGGGAAGGGTTTGTATTATTGCCAGTCTCCTTCCTTCCCTTCTTAGAGGAAGGAGCGGTATTACTTCTATGATTCTGATAAGAAACATAAAAAGGATGCTTTATGTATAAGCTTACTGCCTGAAGAACCACTTCTCATGGGCTGGATCAGGGGGACATTTCTATTACTTTGGAAGTAGAGCTGGCAGGGTGGGGAACAGGCAGTCTTCCGTTATTCATCTACAATTTGGGGTGAACAAAGAATAATTGCACACTTATGAATTACAAGATGTATTTAGAAGACAAACTCAGATGTCTGAAGAAATCGTTCTGTGTCGGCAGGTGCGATGAAGCGGAAGACCAGGCTACAGACTTCTGTTACCGTGAGGTAAACTGAAAGATAGTAACGAGTCTAGTGAGATATCTCTGTCTGAAAATTTTTGCAACGGCAAAGGGCGATGCAGTAGAGACGGTCACACACGTATGCAAAAATTTCAGCCAACCAGAGACCTAAGTCAGTGATTGCTGGGCAGAGATTTGATCCGGTAATCAATCATCGCAGAGGAGAGACAAAATCCGACCGAACTATCTCGGAGAGCCAGCAGGACTGGCTGCGGCAGGCAGGGCTGACAGGCAGCCTGGACACCGCTAGCTCTCGCTCACTTGTCATCCTGAGTTGCCAGGTAATTCATTCCATGAAGAAATGCGTTCGGCTAGAACCATTGAGCGCAAGAAAATACGCTCGAGCATTTGCATTTTAACCGAAACGGGTTTCGGTGAATGCAAACGCTGTGGTGTTGTTGTTGTGAACAATACCACTAGTATCTCAAAATCAAAAACACAAACTCTTGGGAGGCTTGCAAGGCAGTCCTGAGCTGCAGTTCAATTAAGAGAAGAAACTATTCGTCCCGGTCACATACCCGTAGAGTTAACTACAGTACGTGCCTACACCTCGGACAATTCAACTGATAACAGAAGCATGTCAGGAGAAATATATATTTGTAGGTTCCTGTACATAGACCATTCCCATCGCAGCCATAGGGAGAGAGGGAATGGGGGAGGAAGGTTGGACGCTCTCGGTTGCCTTGCCAGCGGAACTAGCAGTCGGAGAAGCGAGTTACAAGCAGCCATCAACTTGTGTGATGGCCGCTCCGAGTCTAGGAAAACATTACCGTCTGGAGAAAACGTTTTCCCAAGGAGGGTTACGAAACTCGTACTGTAGGCTAAACGTCTGCCGCCACCGTGACCGTCGTCTGGGTGGGGCTGAGTGTGCACCTGACAGGAGAGAGCAGATACCGTCCTCCGACGCGTCCCAGTCCTCGTCGAGGTCGAAACCTATCAAGAGGACCAAAGGGGGAGCCCACTCCGGTCTCTGCATGCGTGGTCCAGCGGGACCGTCACGTGAACGGCGGAGATGGTCCCTCCGAGAGTCTGGGAAGCGTCATTCGTCCTCGCCAGCCCCCCCACGATCTCCTCCAACCACTTGAGTGAGGATCTGTTGGTCCCAAGACCGAACCAGGCTCGTGGCCGGACCGTAAGAAGTGCATTCATCACGGTCACTCCTGTTCGCCTCATTCCTACTGGTGTAGCCTGAGGAGGTTGAAGGGACAGGTGAGGGAGACCTGACGCTCTTACCCGGCCTACTAGCAGAACCAGTAGGCTGAGAGGACTGCAGGCGATCACCAACCCACAGTGGGGATCGAACTGCAGGTCTGGACCAGCGGTCTTCTTGCGGAGAAACGGTGGACCAAGGAATGGAGCGTCGGTCTCTTGTGTCAGAGGAGCTGCTATGAGAGCTCCTCCCCTGCCTACCAGCAGAACAGGTAGGCTGGGAGGGCTGTAGGCGATCACCAACCCACGGTGATGATCGAGCTGCTGGTCTGGACCAGCGGCCTTCTTGCGGAGAAACGCTGGACCAAGGATGGAGCGCCAGTCTCTTCAGGAGTGCTGCTACGAGCGCTCCTCCCCTGCCTACCAGCAGAACCGGTAGGCTGGGGGGACTGCAGGTGATCACCTTCATCTCCTCAACATTACAAGGCTGGGTCTCACAAACTTTATCTTCCATAACCTTCCACACATTTTCTAATGGGTTAAGGTCAGGTGAGTTGCCTGGCCAGTCTAACAGTGAAACATTGTCGTCAGCTAACCACTTTTTAATTTTTTTACCCGTGTGAGGTGGAGCCCCATCCTGCATAAAAGTATGACATGTATGTTCATTAAAAGAATCAATTATGTGGTCTTTCATAATATTCAGGTAATTAGCACTGTTCAGTTTCATCTTTTGGCATGAAATGGAGTTCACCTTGACCACCTGCACCACTAAATGCTCTCCACACCATGACACTGGAGGGATGTTTAAGTTTTCACGGTGAATTTTGGGTGGTACCGCGACACAGTCTTGGGGAGGCAAACAACTTTGGACGTAGCTCTGACAAGTCTGAAGGTTGATTCATCGTAAAACATGACCCCTCTCCACTGCTCACTTGAGCAAGCACAATATTCCTTGCAAAAAGCTTTGCGACTCTTCATATCATCATTCAACATGGGTTTCTTAGCAGCACAGCAGCAGGGAAGGCTAAGGCTCTTCCGAAGGCGGTGTTGGATTGTACAAACAGCAACATTTTTCAGCAGAGTGGGCATCTTTTTCTTTAAGGCAGCAGCTGTAATTGATGGATCATTCATAACTACACGTTTCAAGAGCTCGTCTGCACGTGGAGAAGTCTTCCTGATCCCCCCAGAGCCAGGTTTCCTCTTCGGTACCTCTCATGGCTGGAGTCCCACAGCAGCCTTCTTCACGACATAAATGGCCTGTCTTGGAGTCCCAATATCTTGCGCCACACAAATTACCGACACTCCCTGCTCAAGGAGTGTCAAGGCACGAGTTTTTTCTTCATCAGTAAGCTTCTTTCAAACCATGTTAGCAGTTGGTATCACTGCTACAGCACTCTAAAAATAGACAAAAAGTAGGGACAGAGAGGGCAATGGAACAGTCTGATATAGTACATCTATTCTCATTCATAGCCGAGTTGGCACTGGGTCTGTCTGGTGCTTTCAGACACTTCTGAGGATGTTTCGAACTGCCAGATGTATGAGCAAGCCCCGCCACCCAGTAGACTGACCAGCACAACCAAAATGTTTACATGTATTTTTTCGTTATCAACATTTCCATTGCCCTTTTGCTGTCAACATTTCCTTTGCGCCCAGTGTATAAGGTAACTTTATCAGTAGGTAAGATTCAATCCAATAATGTAGTTTCCAAGCATTCCTAAAATTAATATTTCAAACCCTAAGAAAAGCAGTTTACAATGAAAATACCTACATCAGAATCCTGTCGTACTACTTTCTCCTGACGCGTCATGACATGCTTCTGGTGCTCAGGCTCTATGCCACAGGCCTTATCAGGAGCAGGTCGTTTAGGAGGCATCTTAGGACACAATTACAAAATACACATACAGATTAAAAATGAGGTACAAAGATAGGCAACGTACAATACAGAATAGCAACACAAATTTATCAAGGAAATAATGTATACAAAGCATTTAACTTTAGTGCTTGCCATAGTGTTAATTCCAATTACATTCCTCTACAGCAAGCAGAGTGAATCCATTTTACATTGATGAAATTAAAATATTTTCAGGATAAAATTAAAATTCATATACAGTATACCATGTTAAAAGGACATTTGTAGCTTGAATTGATATATAAATGGATCACGGTTCGATGTGATAATTATTCATAACAAAAGGCTACGTGCTGTCAAACGCTCGAATTGGCTAACATGGTAGACGGGGTTCCATATCGATTCTAATTACGAAAGCACCGAGATCGAGGGTGATTTGTAAGGTCAGAATCGATATGAACTTATAGCGTCTCTGTTGGCTGATTGGATAGCGTCACTGACTGTCCTGATTTCGTCCCCGTCCACTTGGACGGTGGTTCGATCCCATGGGGGGACGAAATTATTATCAACTAAAAAAATTCCCCTTCGGTACATATATGAAAATATATCATTTGGGAGGTAAAGTGAATTTAGATATTAAAGGACATTTGTAGCTTGAATTGATATATAAATGGATCACGGTTCGATGTGATAATTATTCATAACAAAAGGCTACGTGCTGTCAAACGCTTGAATTGTTAACATGGTAGACGGGGTTCCATATCGATTCTAATTACGAAAGCACCGAGATCGAGGGTGATTTGTAAGGTCAGAATCGATATGAACTTATAGCGTCTCTGTTGGCTGATTGGATAGCGTCACTGACTGTCCTGATTTCGTCCCCGTCCACTTGGACGGTGGTTCGATCCCATGGGGGGACGAAATTATTATCAACTAAAAAAATTCCCCTTCGGTACATATATGAAAATATATCATTTGGGAGGTAAAGTGAATTTAGATATTAAAGGACATTTGAGTGAATTGATATATATATATAGATAATATATATATATATATATATATATATATATATATATATATATATATATAGATATATATATATATATATATATATATATATATATATATATATATATATATATATATATATATATATATATATATATATATATATATATATATATATATATATATATATATATGTGTGTGTGTGTGTGTGTGTGTGTCTGTGGTTGCTAATATCATATACGTATATAGAAACTATGTACAGCTTATGTTCAGTGTTATATGTTTGCGTGACTAAAAGTAGCTATTTTCTCCAATATTTCTTAAGATTTCCAGAAAGTGTGGGGAGGCTCATTTGTACCCGCAGATTTTTTCATTTGTTACCTTTTTTTCTTTTTTTCTCATTTTTCTTCTTGGGACTGGACTCTCAGCTGGTGTCCTCGGTTTTATAGCATTTTAGTCTACCAGTTGGGAATTGCTGCCTAGCTGATATTAATAATTATAGCTAATGCCAACTGTATACGTATTTACATACCTCCACACAATTTGCATTTATATATAAATAAAATCAATAGCAAAATTTAACCTGTATTATGGAATTATAAACTAACAATAATATATTTCTCTCTGTTTGAGCTACCAAAATCACCGCATGAGTGGGAAGCAGTAGCCAATCAATTCTTTGAAAGACAGAATTTTCCTAACTGATTTGGGGCCATAGATTCAAAATATGTGAAGATCAAGAAACCAGAGAATTCTGATTCGTTTTACTTTAATAATAAGAAGACTTTCAGCATTGTCATGATGGCAATTGCTAATGCAAACTATGAGTTGTTGATGGTGGGTGTTGGTGTCAATGGCAGAGTATCTGACGGTGGTGTGTTCGCTGTATCTCAATTTGGAAGGATGTTCAATGAAGGCCATCTACGCATCCCTAAACCTCGGTACTTGCCAAACAGTGATAAAGTACTGCCGTTCACATTTGTGGCAGAAAATGCTTATCCGATGTCAGAGAACTTAATGAAGCCCTATTCATTTTTTGGATGGACACATAAATAGGGAAGATTCTGATTCAAGTGATAATACTTATGAAGGTTTGTAAAATACAGATGAGGAGCCGAAGCTTTATTGGTGGCTAAGATGAATACGGACCAGTACTGTGATTACTTCAATAATGAAGGTGCTATTCCTTGGCAAAGTCGCAAGCATTAATTAAATCATACATAAGTTGAATTATGGGAAAATTTATCTATTTTGTTAGTATTAAAATGTATTGTTGATACTTTAACAAGAATAGTGGGACAAAATATTTAAATAGTTTTTCTTAATATTTGTTGATTATTGGGCTATACAGTGGTCCCCCCGTATTCGCGGGGATGCGTACCAGACCCCCCCGTGAATAGTTAGAATCCGCGAATGTTTGGAACCCCTATGAAAATGCTAAAAACAGCCTATTTTGTTAGTTAAAACTCAAGAAAAACCCAATAAAAATTTTCATACTTGGTTTTTTAATAGTTTTATCACAAAAAGTGCATTTTATGATGAAATTCATAAAAAAAACAGGAATTTGTGGATATTTATCATAGAAAAATACCGCGAATGCGCGAATTTTCCGTGAATAATGCAGGGAAACGTTCCCCAGAGAAATCCGCGAATGTGTGAGTCCGCGAATCTGGAGAACGCGAATACGGGGGGTCCACTGTAGTACTTTTATGTTAATATCTTCAGAAATAAATAAATATGAAATTACTACTCATATTTTCAATTTCCTGTGATTTGTGGCAATCCTCCCATGGTGTAAGGGACTCTGCAGGGGTTTCTTCATTGCTGAGGAACAGCATTTCATCAAAGTACCACAATGTTGGTTCTTAAATTTCCTCTGTTCTGGCTCCCGACTTCTTGGAGATGTCGACTTTCTTCAGCTCTTTACAGAAATTGGTCCTCAGTGCATTGAATTTCTTCTTTACATCATCCATTTTGGCTTTGGGAAACTTCTCCCTATATTTCTTTAATAGAAGCTCATAATCCCTCTTTTTATCCCTGTTGTTATAGCCACTTGACTTCACCTTCCATAATGAGGATAAAGCCATTTATATACTCTGATAGAATCGACTATGAAGGCTTAATCCGTTGATTTTCCTTTCTGAGTAGACACCTCCTCAGACATGTTATTGAAACAACAACAACTGTAGAAATGACAAAATTGATCAATACTACCCACAGATGGCAGCAATCTTTCCCCATCATGTTTGAACCATTTGAATGACTCAATACTATTGAACTTCCCACTCAATACTATTGAATTACCCATCAATCTTAAAACTACAGCAGTACCTCGAGATGCGAAATTAATCCGTTCCGAGGCGCCCTTCGTATCATGAGGTTTTCGTATCTTGGACCACATTTTACATGTAAAATGGCTAATCCGTTCCAAGCCCTCCAAAAACACCCCAGTAAATTTCATAATAAAGTTAAATTGACCTATAAACAATGAAATACTGCAACAATTTGGACCATTCAATACCTAAATTAATAACAAAATGCAAAATAACCTGTAAATAAAGTGTACATTAGTGTACATGGTATACAAGAAATACTGTACGTAAAATGTGGAAGCTTACTTTTCGAGTGAGGCTATCTCCGAAAGTGGCGGCAGAGGAGGAGGAGGACAAACGGCAGATACGTACGAACACTTAACTTTACAAAATACATAACAAAATTTAAGGAAAACTAAACTAAAATTTATGAAACACATTAACAAAACTGTAACACTTAACTTTACAAAAAATTTAAATAAAAAAATTTTTTCTTCTTTTGATTTTTATTTTATTTTATTTTATCATTTTTTTTATTTTTTTTTTTTTTACAGAATTTCAACTTCATCACCACTTTCAACTTTCTGTTTTTTATCACTTGGTTCTTCCTTTTTGCTTACAACTTTCTGTTTTTTATCACTTGGTTCTTCCTTTTTGCTTACTCCTGCTAATGCTAAAGGCCTCTTTAAAATATAACGATCTAAGGAAGATTGCTTCTGCCTACTTTTCACAATGTTCCTGAAATGACTCAGGCAAACGTCATCGAACTGCGCAAGCATACGACCTGTGTGAGCCTTTTCGGGGTGTCTTTTTTCTATAAACGCGTAGTGTTCATTAACGGCTGCCCATCTTGATAATTATCTACTAATTGTTGCACCTCATGACTCTGTTGGCCCTGGTGTCCATCAAAACCCTGTTCAACCAAATGCTCTCTCTGTATCTGATTTGGGTACTGAGTGTTCGGCTGCTGACCTTCAACATAAACTGAAGTGCCTTGATTATACTGGTATGCATGTTGTAAATGATTGGTCAACACCCTCTGTTCAGCAGGGAGTGGAGATTCTACCAACCTTGCAAAGTTTCCAGTTATCCCATGAGAGAGACCTTGATCACTTATCCCATGTGAGAGATCTTGGTCACTTATCCCACGAGAGAGATCTTGGTCAATCATATCATATATGTCGTCACTCAAGAGGTGCTCTTCTTTTTCCATTTTCTGTGAAAAGATATGAGAAATTTTTTTTTAAAATACACATGACACAAACACCATCACAATGTCAACTCTGACTAGTAGATTCAGAAACAGTTGACGATCCCGAAACGAATACCGCGTGCGTACTATAACGATGCTGGTACCGAGTGGCCGAGGCACGCCACCACGTACATAGATGCATGACGGGAGGGACGCTGGCCAATAGGAGAGAAGGATCTCATGGCTGCGACTAGCATCAGAAACCAATGGGAGAGCAGGAGGATGGTGGCGAGTCTACTAAGTTGGCTGCGTGCGAGTTTCAAAATTGTTATCGGTGGTTCGGGCGAATCTCGGACTTTACAAAAACCTTTCGTATCTTGAAAACTTTTCGTATGTAGAGCCGTTAAATTTTTTGTATTGGCTTTCGTATCTCGAGTTTTTCGTAAGTTGAGCCTTTTGTATCTCGAGGTACCACTGTACATGGTCAATATGATGGACAATCTTGGCATTAGTGTCAATTTTATTAACCGTGAGTAGAGGCCTTTAGTCAGTCTAGTCTTGCAGTCTTCGCTACAATATTAGATGCACTAGTATCCAACATATTCAGTGAAATCACGTCTTAATTCAATTAATAAATAGGTCATAAAAACCCTAAACCATCTCATAGCATAAAGGCTACCAAAAGCAAAAATTCTTCATTAATCTGGAGAAATATACAGATACTATTCTACTTACAATGGGATTAGGTTTCGAAAAACCCATCATGTGTCTAAAATATCAATACTATGTCAAATATAGCCTAGCCTACACTAGGGTAATCAGTACCATCTTTACATATAGGGTATGCTTATACATATAAGGCATGGTAATTATTAATTTCAGCTAATTCACTAGGTTCAATGCATATTGGCTCAAGATAATTCAGTACTAAGAGAAATTGAACAGTATTAACAAGTTAGCCTAGTAGTATATACAATGATAGATACCGTGATAAATCAGACTCAGATTCGGACCAATATCGGCATAATTGAGCGATACCTATCAGGCTGCTGATGCTTACATATAATTATGGAATATAAACGTAACAAATATGCATCTTTTCCATGAATCTTTTAAAAATTATACATTACTCTATCCTATTATTTTGAATGTATTCTCATATTACGTATCAAAATACCAACAAAGCGGTCAATGTTTATGTTTGGAAATCAGCTGATGGAGAATACGAGCTTATTTTGTCGTATTTGACTCCATTTGGAGCGAATTGTTTTGCTTCTAGTTAGCATAAAAGAATATCTAGATACTTTACTTACATGAGACAAGGTAATCTTTTTGTTATAAGATGTTTATTTTAAGTCGAAATGTGAATTTAATACGTCTCGGGAACTAAATTATTTTTTTTTAAAGATTGCTTTGTGGTCATGTTTATCGTGTAAGGAAAATTATGGGACTTCGCTATTTTCACTTGATTTCTTTGTAGTATGAGCTTTACCGTTGCATTATTTATCTTTTATCAGCGTGACAATAGCAGTAAACTATATTCTTTCAAGTTCTGAAGTTTTTATTAAAATTATTCTCTCTCAACTTTATCTTCGGTTGTGTTTGATCAGATAAGTTTACGGGAGTTTCATCTTTGTTAAGGGGGGTTTACATGGTCAAACAGTTCATCAAACCTGCTAGTCAAATGGTTCAAAGAGGTGTCAGACAGTCAAACCAATTGTACATCAAACCTCAGTGTGACTTGCATTGTTTGTGAAGCAAAGTTACCACCACCTCCGTTACGCCTCTCGACCAAGATGATTTGATTGCCATTGGCTTAGCAGTGGCACTAAGAAGGAAAAAATGAAGATCAAAGCAGACAAAAGACAGGTTGCATTAAAGAGATCAACTTTCACACACCAACTTGCTTGTTGATTTGAAATTAGAGCCAGATGACTGGCGTAATTATTTGCAGATGGATGAAGAAACATACAATGATCTACCGAGGTGTGTCACCCCTTTCATTACATATGAAGATACATCTATAAGAAAGGCCTTAACTCCACATGAAAGACTGAGTGTCACTTTACATTATTTAGCAACAGGCAGGTCACTTAAGTATCTGAAATTTTCAGCTATCATTTCCACGAGCTCTTTATCATCGACCATAACAGAAACGTATGATGCTCTCTACATGGTTCTTCAAAAGGACTATTTAAAGGTATAAAGGTAAGAAATACTTTTTAACAATTGTTTATTTCTAAGTGTTTATTGAAAACATATTATGACAGATCTGAAATGTAGTAAAATAAATCTATATTAAGGTCGGTAAAAAAAAATTTGCAAACTAGTGTGACATCTCAGTCATTGGTGTTGCTACTGTAACTATAAACAGGAGTACTTGAATTGACTGGCAGTGGTACTGTCTCTTGGGGTGTTGAAATAACTCTAGATGAAGAATTCAAGTTTCCCATCTCTGCCTCAAACAATACATCGTTAATTAGCTTTCGAGTTATTATTGCAGTACGTGGGTCCATTGAATGTATTGTACGTGCAATGTAGCTCCCAAAGTTATCAATACCAGAATCATCTTTATGTACAGATTCCTCTAATCTTCTTGCCACGGTATCCAATATATGATCAGATTTAGATAAAGTTTTGCGTCGACGTTTAACCTGCTGGCTTGTGCAAGGTGTAGCATCTCCCGTTTCATCTGCTCCTGCAACCTGAAAGTAAAGATACCTAAAACTACACTAACAGTACATGCATCTTATATATACTATAAGGGATTTTGACGAAGGAAAAATCTATTTCTGGGCAAGGGCCCGTGTCGCTACGTGAAATGTCCCTTTAGCACACATTTCTAAGGTAAATTATTGCTAACATACCAGAGAAAAAAGCTAATATGGAAATGCCAGAATATTCTGGCTCGCTCACCTTATTTAAAGGTGTCGGTATGGTTTCTGGGGCGAGTGAAACCACTACCAGAGGTCCCTTGCCATTTAGATTCATCCTCCTTCAAAATCCCTCTACTAGAGAGGAGCCGACCTAAGGCCCACTCCCCGCTACCGTTACAGCTAGCGCCTCTGACGTCATACCTGGAATTAGCACCCAAGCTTGGGCCAAAAAGGGGGGGTACAAGAGAAGGGTGGGATTTCACTGGGCGACACAGGCCCTTGCCTAGAAATAGATTTTTCCTTCGTCAAAATCCCTTTTCTAGGCTCAGCCCGTGTCGCTACGTGAAATAGTACCAGAGAAATGGCCACATAAGCTTGGAACAATGGAGTACAGAAAGAATATTGTAGGAAAAAATAAAAAACAATTAAGGTTAATTGGTATAATCTAAGAATAAAGTTACGAACTGGGTAACAAAGGTAACTGAAAACTTAAGAGTGAATACAGTATAATTTGGTTAACCTTAAAATTACGTACAATATTGAAGTAAAGTGTGATTAATCCTAAAAACAAAATACAAGGAAACATCACAAATATGTACAACATGCGGCATCCAAGGTACGACAAAGGATACATGGTGTCATAGCCATGGTAAGAATGTCAGTGAGGCAGGTAGAAAGGAGAGATCTAGATTTAAACAACTTACTACTACTCAAGCAGTGTCAGGAGAAACTGTGTTTCCCGCTGCCACCACTGGGAATTTAAGTGCTTCTAAGGACTTAAGATAATGGTGTTTGAACACTGTCGGAGATTTCCAGCCTGTATACTTTTTCAGATCATCAAAATTCATATGTTGAAAGTAGTTAACAGAGGTAGCCACTGCCCTAATGTCATGTACCCGAGGGAAGGACTCTGGGTTGGCTTGTTTAATGAAATATAATATTTGTTGCCTAATTCCTTTTAAGGAAATAGTGCCACCTTTTACCCTCATAAATAAAGGGCCTGAAGATCTTAGGGTCGTCCTATTTAGGTATGCTCTTAGGGCAGTAACTGGACATAAGGATGGGTCCTGTGGAAGTGGGAGAATTTTCCACGGGGCCCACCTATCTAGTGGGTCCTCATTTTTAGCTAGAAATTGACGATCTGGAGAAAGTACTACTTCTCCTGAAGGGAGAAAGTCTATATGACCAGAGTCTCTAGAAGAGCCGACAGTTCAGAAACCCTGGTTCCTGAAGCTAGACTTAAAAGGAATAATGTTTTCCTCAGGAGGGGTAAAAAGTCACATGATTCATTATCAGTGTCTGAGGCCAGTTTGAGAACATCATTTAAGAACCATGACACAGACTTGGGCCTCTCTGATGGCCTGAGTCTAGCGCAGGCCCTGGGGATAGATGAAAAATAAGAGTCTGTTAGGTCTATTTTGAATCCAAACGAGTGCAGATTTAGTAGTAGTAATAGTACTTGCTACTAAACCTTTCTCAAACAGTGTCCTTTAAAAAGGATATGGCCAGATTGGTTGTCATGGTTTGGGTTTCAGAATTCCTCAGGAATATAGCTAGTTTTTTAACTGCTGAGTCATACTGACGTAGGGTTTGATTCCCGTTCATACAGCACTGGTGACCGATTTCTTAGAAGAATAGGATATTCTGAGGGGTCGATGTTGGCATCCCTTTTTGCCGCAAACTTCATGAAATCCATAAAGTTAGGGTTTTCTGAATCCCTGAGGAAGTGTACACAGTCTTCGTTTGTACTAGTTGTGATAGCCTGGGATTGGGAATCCGTTGAGGTCGGAGTCCCAATTCCAGTAATAGTGGGAACTAGTTGCTCTTGGGCCAATTGGGGGCAATTAGAGCAATGTGTCCCTAGAACGTCCTGAGTTTGTCCAGAACCTTCAATGAATCTTCTCTTGAAGGTTCTGGACAAACTCAGCCATGGCGTCCGTGGCATAAGCCAGAGGGTCCAGGTTGGGAGCCACATAACAAGGGAGTTTGTGATTCGACTCCGTGGCGAAGAGATCCACCTGAAGCCCTGGGACTTGTTGGCAGACCCAGTTGAATGACTGCTTGTCTAGGGACCACTCTGACTCCAGTGGGACTGAACGAGATAGCGCATCTGCTATTACGTTCCTTACTCCCGCTAGATGGGTGGTGAACAGGTGCCATTTGTTCTTGGCTGCCAATGAAAATATGGCTATCATGACATGGTTCACATGGCTCGACTTGGAGCCTTCCCTGTTGATGCAGTGTACTACCACTGCACTGTCCAGCACCAGTTTGATATGAGATTTCTTGGCTGGATGAAGCTTTTTCAGGGTGTGGAACACTGCCATAGCTTCCAGTACATTGATATGAAGCTGGCGGAATGGAAGGGACCAGGTTCCCTATACCTTCTTGTACTGTGAGTATCCTCCCCAGCCGCTTAGTGATGCATCTGTGTGGATAACTAATGCCGGCGGAGGGAACTGAAGGGGAATTGTCTTCGACAAATTCTTGACCTCCGTCCAGGGGCGGAGTCGTTTCCGTAAAATCGCCGGGACAGTGGCTAGTTTGTCTCGGGATCTGTTGTTTGCTCTTGAGCGCCAGACGCGGTTTATATCTTTCAGTTTTGCTTTTAACAGAACGTCTGTTATCGAAGCGAATTGGAGAGAGCCTAGGATCCTTTCCTGGTTCCTCCAGGACGTCTGTTTACACTTGACAAATTGTCTGGTTGCCTTGGCTATTTCTTTCTTCTTCAACGACGGAATTGATAGAGTGTGGGAGTTCAAGTCCCATTGAATGCCTAACCACTGAAAGCGAGACTCTGGTGTTAGCCGGAACTTGGTCTTGTTTATCTGGAACCCTAGGTGTTCCAGAAACTGAATTACTTTGACCGTTGTTTTGTGGCATTCCTCGATGCTTGTGGCCCAAACGACCCAATCGTCCAGATACGCTACTAGCATTATTCCTTGAGACCCGAGTTCTTGAACGACTGTCTCCGCCAGTTTTGTAAATATTCTGGGGGCTACATTGAGCTCGAAAGGCATTACCTTGAAGGAGAATGCTGGGTTTCCCTAGCCTGAAGCCTAGGAACGGGCGGAAGTGTCTTGCTACTGGAACATGATAGTATGCGTCTGTAAGATCTATAGAGGTGGTGACGGCCCCATGGGGAAGTAAGGTCCGCACCTGCGAGATAGTCAGCATTCTGAACTTGTCGCAACGAATGAACAAGTTTAGACGGGACAAGTCTAGAATTATTCTTTGTTTGTTTGAGCCTTTCTTTGGCACGCTGAACAAGCGACCTTGAAACTTTAAATGCTTGACTCTTGACACTACTCCTTTCTGAAGGAGTTCTTGAGAGTACTCTATCAATTTTGCTGTTGGTTGTTGATGGAGGAGGATCTTTGATCCAGCTCCAGCCTAGACCTTTGGACACTATACTCTGGGCCCATCTGCTGAACTTCCATCTGTGACGAAAGAGGAACAGTCTCCCTCCTACCTGAGGATTCTCACTGGCTTGGGGAAGGGCGTGTCCTGCGTCCTCCCTGTAAGTTCTTACCTCGGATAGATGCTCTTCCGCCGCCTCTTTGTCGGAAGGCGCCTCTAGCCCTGCTACCTCAGCCAAACCTGTTGAATGGCTGAAAGGATTGGCTTTCAAATACTGGATTGAAAGCCGGGGAGACAGCGTAGGAGGTCGAAGCCTGTGCATGCTGAGGTTGCGCCAGCAGCACAAACTGTTGTTGTGGCTGCGCCTTGGAGGTGGACGGTTGCGGTACTTGAGATACCGGAACCGCCTACATCACTGTCTGTTGATGGGGAGCCTGGAAAGGCTAGAATTTCCTAAGCTTCTTGTTTTTCTTACTTGATGCGGCCGACTCCGACTTGCGCTTGCTGGTCAATCCCCAGTGAACCTTCAGACTCTGAGTCTGGTTGCCTCGCAGTGAACTAAGTTCACTACCGACTCTGGGAAGAGATCAGCACCCCAGATGGAAGAAGCTAAGAGTTTACTAGGCTCATGTCGGATGGTGGCCTCTGCCAGGACATGTTTCCGACAATTCCGTCTAGCTATGACGAAATCATATAAGTCACATTGCATTGTATACAATTGTGACTTCGCTATGATTTTGAATAGCGGCTCTTCTCCGTAGATCAGAGCCGATACCTCCGTCATAACTAGAGTATTGAGGGACCTGGACAATCTCATCCTGGCGTCGAATTCGGTCTGGATGAGGCTGTCCGGCAGCCTGGGTAATCTCTCGCTAAACTGAGAGATGGCACAGTCTGGTTTAAGTTTTCCGACCGAAAAGGTGGCCGGGAGATCTAACCACAGATCGTCAGTTCTGGGGAGCAGGAGGGATGTTGGTTCTGTCTCCCGGAGCTGTGGCATTGGCTCACCTTTCATGGCGGCCTGTAAAGTGAGCTTTGTTACCTTCGCCGTGAACGGGATGGGAGTCTACGCGTCGACGGTGAAGATCGTGAAAGCGCTTTTAAAGGCTTGGACCCTGGTGTTGTTGCATTGCCACTCCTCCAGGTTCCTTAGCCATTCACGTTGCTTCGGGATCTTATCTTCTCTCCTCATCGCTGCTTCCGTAAGGCGGGCATAGCCAATGAAGGGGGGTTGTAAACCTTCCAGATGGAACTCGAAGTCCTCAAGCCTTCGAGTTCCACAGCCCTCCAACGTCAGCATCCCGTCTACGAAGGGAGCGTGGGAAGCAATCCTCCAGGGGTTGCTTGCCGTAAAGGGAGGGAGAGTACTGAGTCCGGCATGGTTTGAGCTACTCAATGCCGGGCTTGTTCAAGACCTCTCACAGGATTCTCTCGGAGACCTGCAATGAGGTTCTGCTGCATAATATTGGCCGAGATATTTGCAGAGAAGGTGTCCGGGTCGAAAGGTGAAGGTTCCACCTTTCCTTTGGGAGTCCTAGGACGGATTCCTGTAGAGGTTGAAGGCTCAGGGTCGGAGAAGAGCTGAGTCTTGTCCCTAGAAGACTTGGACTTGGAACCCTTCAAGTACGAAGTCATCTTAGCCTTGTCCACTCCGGGATGGTGAGCCAAAGGTTTATGGGCGCTGCTAGAACCTGACTTCTTGGACAGTGTCTTTGACTTTAGGGATCGCCAGGGCGGACTTCGGTCTGACCGACTGCCCATCCCCTGTGAATCCCTGGAAAGAAGTAGAAGAAGTAGGGGAAGAAGCTCTAGATGGGCTCAAGGGGAGACCTTGAGCCCCTACTAAACCTGCCTCACTTACATCCCTACCTGTGGCGTCTACCGTCATGGGCTCGAGGTTGATGTCGAGCGCTGCTACTTCCTGCAGGACCTCCTGATTCGCTGGTTCCTCCGAGGCTAGTGCGACCTGCTCTTGAATGGTGGCAATCAGAGGAGCCGCCGCCTCCGGGTCCACATAGGAGCTGCTCTTTCCGCTGGGGAAGATGAGGGTGGCCATCTCCTTGGACAGAATGTAGGGTTGGCCCTTGGTGACATTCCGTCCAAAGCCACCAACCCAGGCCTTCAAGGTGGTCAAGGCGGCGTCCCGAATCGCTTGGGCACCCTGAAAGAGAGGGTTAGTATTAATACTTAAGGCTACTTAAGATTAACTTAAAATATATGCTGATTGATATATCACGAATCATATTGGTCATTGAAGTGAATATGTCAAGGTTTAGCATCCGGAGCCTTACTTACCCCGGAGGAGACCTGATCCACGAACTCATAGCAGATCGTGCAGCTCTCGTGGTGCCAAACCAACGAATCGGTGTACCGGATCGCACAGGTAGCGTGGGTCCGGCAAACCTCGTGACCACAGGGGTCTTGGAGTACGGCATTGCAGCCCGACTCCATACAGTGGGTGACCTATAAGTGAAATGATAAATGAGTATCAACACTAACATCTTGAACTAAGTCCGTGATGTGATATATCATAACACCGGAATGCACCGGAGTTAACAGATAATAATAAGGATTAGTCTCTACCTGCTCTTCTGCCGTGTAATATGGTGAGTTGTCCGATATGGGTCGGTAAACTTTGAATCAGTGTATCTCCGGCGTGCGGAGAACAAAAGATCACTGAAACGGGAGTAGTACTAGCCTATATGCCGGAGCAACGAGTACTGGGATAGCGGGTGAGGAGCAGGAGGGGACCAATAATGAGCGGCGGGGTGGACAACCCCGCCGTAAAAACTTAAAATTAGAATAAGTAGGTGGTGAAACCCGGATGGGGAGCGGGGTCTCCGCCAACTTAAACTAAAATAATGGATGTTAAGAATAAACGAAAACATGCATGAGGTATTGAAATGCTGCCGGAGCTTGTCCATAGACACTGGTCCTGGGACCTGGCAATGCCGGAGCCCTGATCTGCCGGAGCGGGAAGGGTGATGACTCGGGGTAGGGGAGCACGGCCTGAGGGCCGAGGAGAGCCGAGCGTAACCGAGCCTGGTGGCCAACCGAGACTCGGCCAGGCAGGGGTCCCCTAGGTACTCTATGGGGAGAGCGGTATAGAGCCGAGCCGGCGTCGAGTGTCCTCCAGCTAACTCCCGTATTCCCCGTGTGGTGGGGGGAGGAAGGGAGGGAGCTCGGATTGGTTGCCAGGGACAACGTGAACGAGCGTATCTCCCCCCTGGCGGGGGGAAGTAAGCATGGGGGACCGACGCTGGGTGGCTCATAGTGGTCGCCTGGAACCTTCTCGGCCGTGGGATGAGCCACGCAGTGAGAAAGACCATGCGATCGGAGGTGGCCCAGGCCAGCCCGAACCGTCTCGAAAAGCATGAATATCAATAACATCCTAGCAAAACACGGGGGAGAAGGAAGAAATATGATGGAGAAGAGAAAGAAGAGTCCTGGAGAAGCTGGATCGGATCAACCGAGAGGGGAGGGCGACCTTAGCGACTCATAGCAGCTGGCCTATGCTGATACGTAGAAACGTAGGGTGGTGACTAGGGTAGCTCAGGACCAAAAAGAAAGGACCTGAGTCCTTTAGGGAGCCTATCATAGAGACCTGACAACTAAAAGAACATGCATGCATGAACTCTGAGCTGAAGGAAACGACGTAGGCTATGAGCTTAGAGTGAACTCTTAAACAACCCCTGTGTGAAAAATTACATAAAATACATAAATGACATGTCAATAATGCATCATCAGTAGAATAATAAATAATGTTACTGCTAAAAATTAATTTCGAGCACAAACGGTATAGAAGACCGAGTGTAGCACGAGACAATGGAACACGTGGGACATAAACGCTCGATACGAGAGATTCCAGCCGCTAGGCATTAATACCTGGTGTTCATCATGAGCGTCGGTACTTATTCTGATGAGTGTTAAGCCAAAAATATTTGAGAAGGCTCAAATATACAAAAGCAGGAGCAGAATTTTAATTCACTTCCTCTACAGCGGACAAGTCTGCGTCTCTACCTTTAAGATCATTGTGAAGGCGAGCGAGTCAACACACCTAGCTGCGAACACCTGTGGAGGAATGGCTATCGGAAGCAAAAATTCGCTTACGATGCTTCCAACATCTAGGCGCTAGCACAGGGCGTTCAATATACTAATTACGTCAAATAAGTAACCTTCCTTTGATCTGGTGCCTACTGAGCACCACTCACTAAACGCCTTTCCAGTGGCATTCAGTCAAAACCTAATAAAGTATGACAATTTCGACAGAAGGGGGAATAAACCCCCATTGGACTCCCTTCTGTTGAATCAGCTGAGTCACGAGTCGAAATCGACTGAGAGTCGAATCAGCTGCGTCGCGAGTCGAAAATCGACTGGGAGTCAAATCAGCCGAGTCGCGATCGAACATCAATTGTCAGTCGCATCAGCAGTCTGAGAGTCGAATCGGCCAAATCATGAGTCGGATCATCTGAGTCACGAGAACATCAATTGAGTCTCTAACATCGATTGTGAGTCGACTTCAGCCAAGTCTCAAGCGAACATCGACTGTGAGGAGTCGGACAAACATGACTAAAGGGTACAAGGCTTCATCGACTAAATAATACCTCTTCAGAGGTCGAGACACCAAAGACTAACACCATCGACACAATCTGTTAGGTGATGAACCACTGGAATTGGACGACAACTGTACACTACGATAGGACTGTTCAACGGCGTTTGGTCAAAACTATAACTCACGACAGTTCAACCGGGGGGTGAAAAAAGACCATCCTCACTACGCATCCAACAAGACGCCTTTTCAAAGGCTGTCTGCCGATACCTGGGAAAAGCTACAGGTTCAACTGAGGGGCAACTACCAGGGGTAACTCCCTCGGACTCCCTTCGACTACCAGCAGTATGTCCTCTCCTACGGAGATGTTGGTCGTGAGAAGGAGCAGGACAGTGACTTTAAGTCTAGGATATCCGAGGGGCCAGATAGTCACCTCCTCTGACACATTTGTCGATACCTGGGACAGACAACAGGTTTGACTGAGGGAGCGACTACCTGCATGCAACCCCCAACTCCCTTGGACCTCCGGTATGTCTTCTCCTGGGTGCAGGGAAGTAGGACAGTTACCTTTGTCTAGGAGAATTGTGGGACAAGCAGTCGCTTCCTTCAATGCACAAAATTTCAGTTACATTGGTAGCTCATGATAATCGAAATAAAAGCTGGCAAAGGCATGGGAAGGAAGTGATGGAGCCAGGCGTGGGAGCAAATGACAAAGATCGGAGGAGTACTGAGAGAGAATTGGCGTTAGCTTTGGGAGGCGAAAGGAGTCGGCAGATGACAGACTAGAGGCGAGAGCCGGCGCATCTGGTAATCTCGGTTTACTGATTACTTTCATGAAAATAATCCATAATAATCGATTACTAACTACATACTTTACTATAGGGAATACTGGCATCTAGGCCTGAAACATTCATAATATATGAATACATCAGCCTTTCATATCCAGACATGCATTTAAACATAAGGTAAATGAATGCATAACTCCAAAATAATAATTTATATCAACAAGCCGTTTTGCATTAAGTATCAAAAACCAATCAGACTCTAGAAATGTAAAAAACACTGCTTTTGTTCTCCAATTAGTGATAAAGGAATTAACAAACATTATTTACAAAAATATAAAATAGCATTTCATGTATTCAGATGTATGTAGTATATAAAAAATAACTTACCCTTCCTTAAATACAGTGGTCCCCCCGCCATATTCGCAGGGGGATGCATACCAGAAACCCCCCACCCCCCCCGTGAATAGTTAGAATCCGCGAATGTTTGGAAGAACCCCTATAAAAATGCTAAAACAGCCTATTTTGTTAGTTAAAA